>NW_026057585.1:98678757-98704338 GCF_023721935.1 Panthera uncia
CCTTCCCCCTCCTTCCCCCTCCTTCCCCCTCCTTCCCCCTCCTTCCCTTCCTCTGTATTTCTGGCTAGGAACTCCACATTTAAAGTAGACATGATTTGAAACCTTACAGATGGGAACAATATCCCATGTAAGCCTGTTGATCTGTGGGCAATTATTTCCAGATGCACAACCAAGTCCACATTTTTATGCATGTGTTAGATTTGAGCTCTAAGAGGCACTTGCCTTTCTGAATATTTACATTGCCTAATAAAATAACACAAGGCAGACATTTTAGAGACTTAACAGAAACTTCACAATAGTGTGGGAGCAGCAGTTAGAAGCTTGTATTTGTTTTTTTTCAACTCTGTAATTTAGTAGTGTTTAAAGTATTTTATAAAGCTCTCTGGGACCAGTGAAAGGTGGTTTTCAGGCCAGAGCACTTGAGTGCTCATTGTACTCTGGCAGGCCCTGGCGCTTGGCAGGCGGCGCTTGAAATGTTATTTGATCTGGTTGCGAGATAGAATTGACTAAGGTTACACTTTTCCTTCCCCTGGCTGGTGAAGGCATGCCTCAATGTAGTGTTCAGGGACTTATTTAAAGACTTAACCTACATTCATTCACTGTAGGAAGGGTTCCAGAAAGAGGCTATTTAAATTTTTGTCTTGTTTTTTTGTGGTTTTGCATTTATGAATTGAGGCGAGAGCTGACGTAATGTATGTACCACTTCCTTTGTGTGTATGTTTTTTTTTGTTTTTTTTTTATAGCCAGTGTTCCTATAGGATACGTTCCAGTCCGCGTGGTTGTGATTATTTCTGAAATGCTTGAATGTATACATATTCCAGATTCAGGTAACTTCAGCTGTGTGCCAGTTCATTGTTTACATTGTGTATGGGGGAGGTGAAGAGTGTCACCCTGTCAGTAAGGGTCAGGGAATTGCCTGTGTATTATGCAGACGAGCTTTTCGTTTCAATTAGTGCAACTGTGTACAGCTGTTAGGTCAGAAATCATTGGCCGCCCCTTCAGGGTGGTTTTATCTTACACGGGAGGTTTTATGGACTTGTCTGGCTGTGTTCCTTAATCCCTCTCCCATTGCCACTATGCTTGCTTTTAAGCAAATGATAGAACAAGACAGGCTTTTGTTTACTCATGAAATAGTTTACTTGCTGGAGATCTATTTTTGGTTTTGAGGAAATTGGTAAAACATGTAATTTATTAGTAGGTATGACATTTACTATTCTTTTCCAAGGTCAGAGGGTTTTGTTTGCAATTGTGTAGTCTGAGTAGCCAGTGGAACCATCCATTTTAAAATGACATAGGAAGCCAGTATTTGAAACTCCGTCTCTCTCTCTTTCTCTTCCCCCCCCCCCCACTCACTCACACACACACACACTCACACACACACACACACACACACACACACACCCACCCACCCACCCACCCCTACCTGGTTTTTATTTGCTATTCTGGGGTTAGTTTGTAAAACAGTAATAACATGGCTAAACTGTTTCTCCCTGTCTCTTACCTCTTCTTACATTGTAACCAAAGGACTGAGGGAGCCATTGACTAACAGCAGCTTGGCCAAGAACTGGGTAATTAATAGAAGGGTTTAGAAATGTCTGTCCAGGGACATGTGTGACCACCTTTAAATTTTAAAATGAGTTTTTGGCTCCACGTTATTGGTAATTATTTCAGATTGAGTAGCTTTGAGTGTTAGAATGTAGGACTGTGACAAAGCCAGCCTTTTCTGGTCATAAAATAGATTTCGATGTGCATGACACATTTTTTTTCTCAGTAGTCTGGTCTCCTTACTGTCTGCCTCTGTCTTGAGGAAATACTCACCATCACAGCCTTTTAAGACTGTTCCCTGTGTTTCTTAAAAAGGAGCAAAAACCACAAACAAAATGGACTGAAATCTGTTTATACATAGAGCCTTTTCCAGAGCCCCAGTTACTGATAGTGGAACAAGGAGATGTGTGTTGGGAGGACTGCTGGAGCTGGGGAAGGGAGGTTGGCGTAGGCGGAAGTATTTTTTAACCCTTTGGAGAAATGGGTCCTTCTCAAAATTACCTGGAATGAGGAAAGAGAGTGCAGCATTTTCTAAAAAATATGCTAATTTCAGTTAGCCTATCTAGAAAATGTTTTCTTTAATTAAAAGAAATGAAAATGTTTAGATTGACAACAGCAACTGCCGAATCCAGGGGAAAATGGAAGTATCCCAGATCTAAACAGGTTATTTCAAAAGTTCATTCGTAAATTCATTTTTTTTGAGACCATATTTTTTGAATCCAAATTTATTAATGGTGATTAGGGTCATAGAAGTGCCCTCCAAAATCTATTCAAAAATCCTTGATATAGTTGATATATATTTGTAATGGAAATAAAACAATAATGTTGGCATTTAATTAGCAGAAAAAGCGTAGTTGTACTCAATGTTTAATGCTATACATGGAGCTCTGCTGGTCTGATGAATCAGTTTTTTAAGTACAGCTTGGTGGTTAATAGCTGGGCTGCCTGAGTTCAGTTCCGAGCTTTACTGCTTACTCACTGTGAGACTTATATAATATGTTACTTAGCCTCTTTGTGACCAGGAGGAAAATGATCAGTCTATTTCAGAGGGTTGTGCAAAATTCTTAGGAATATGCCTGGCACATAATAACAGCTAATACTTAATATAGTGAGCACTAATTCTGCTCTAGGTACTCTTTTAGTTGCTAAACAAAAAAGAACGAAGCCCCTTAGAGCACTTACATTCCAATGGAGGAAGACAATACAAATTAAAGGGAACATGAGGATTCCGTGCAAAGATAGAACTTTTGGTCATGGTAGTGATTTTTAGAAGCTGAATATGGGAAGTTTAACATCACCCTTTAAAGCACCAGTTTTCTTTCTTGATAAAATGTGTCTCATACAACTAGATGGTGTATTAGCTTGCAGGTGGAATAAAGGCAGAACAGACTTTTTTTGGTAAAGGAAAAAAATGGGACAGCAAAAACTTTAAAGATTGTGATTTGTCAGTTTAAGTGTTCAACAGCAGAAGAGGAATGTTGACTTATGCCCATTCATAAAAGGAAATAATATGCAACCATGAGTTGAGCATCCGACTCTTGATTTTGGCTCAGGTCATGACCCCAGGGTCCTGAGAGTGGAGCCTGCTTGAGAGATCTCTCTCTCTCTCTCTCTCTCTCTCTCTCTCTCTCCCTCCCTCTCTCTCCCCCCCCCTCCCTCCTTCCCCCCCTCCCCCTCTCTCCTTCTCCCCCTCTCTCCTTCTCCCCGTCTCCCCTCCTCTCCCTCTTTCCCTCTCTCTCTCTCTCCCCCTCCCTCCATCCCCCTTTCCCTCTTTCTCCCTCTCTCTCCTTCTTCTTCTCCTGCCCCCTCCCCCACTTGCTCACTCTCTCTAAAATTAAAAAAACATTATCATGATATGAAGAAGCCTTAATGTAAATCCCTGTAGAAAGCCATAGAAGCCAAACTGTTTATGCATCGTGATTCCAAACTCTGTACAGCCAAATGTATTCACAGAGGTTAAGAAAAAAGGTTAGAAACAGATAGACCAAATGATAACAGTGCTAATCTTTAGATGATGGAATTATGAATAATAACTTCATTTCCTTAGTATTGTTCTGTCTTTGCATACATTATTTAATCTTCGCAGGTTTAAATTCCTCTTAGGTGTATACTAGGTAGCTGAAGTTGAGAGATTAAGCAGTTTGACCAAGGCCTCTCAGCTAGTGCGTGGGGAGGCCAGGATTCCAAGCCAAACCCTCACTCTATTCTTAATTTGACCAACTCTCATCCTAGGAGAGGTGACCTTTGTTAAAGGGCCTCCCTGGCCCTCTCCCCCACAGATGTGGCTCACATGGCTTTGAGATGTATCTATGCAAACCAGAGAGCACTCACTGAATCTCACGTAGGAGCTAGTGCTGAGGTCATGCGTGTACGTATAGTTACTAGAAAAGAAAAGCCAACATGCTGGCAAGAGGAAGAAATGGAAGAACAACTTGAGAGAAGGAGGTCTGAAAGGTACAGACGAAAAGCGCTTCTAAGTGGGCGGTGACAGGACACGTGCGTGTTCTAGGTCCTGGACTAGAGAATGAGAACCAAGAGAACTATGCAGGAGTCAGTGGAACCTTTGACAGTTTGGTGACAGCAGAACGCCCAGGAGGTAGAGAGGATGGCCAGTGTTGAAGTGAAACTAGTTTGCCTTTGCTCAGAAAATGTGGAGGAGTTTGGCAGTGAGAGAAGGAGGTGCCAGAAGGTGGCTGGAAGAGGCCGCAGGTTAATCACAGTCATTGGTTGATGTTTTAAAGAGGTTAATGGCAATGGCATTCTGTAGGTAGGATTTTATGATGATTAATGTGACAGTTGTATTCAGGTTTGGGGATAAAATGAGGTAATGGATGTGAATCACTTCAGAAAGTAGAAAACATCTTAATTTCAGAGGATTAGTTAGAAGTACCTAGGAAGAGTTAAAAACTCTTTAAAGTATGGGAAATTCTTTACAAAATTTAAAGTATTTATGCCAGCAAAGATTTGAAATAATCACTTGGTTCCAAAATTGAACAATTAGATCTGTTTCTCTTGTCTTGTTTTCCGTAAACTGAATGAGCTTTTGTAGTTGTGGTTTTAAAAAAAGGGTCAGTTTATATATGACTGAGCTTCAAAGGAACAAAATAGCGTGAATATACTGTGCATCTGAAAGATTGTTTAAGTCAAAAGCCTCCAGATGGTGTGTGCTGCTGTGTTCACAGCTGTATTTACTGCAAGCTCACCAGATTATCTACTAATAATTTAAAAATAGCTGGTTGGAAACAGTGGTATATTCAAGTCTCTGCTGGTTTGGGACCTCAGCAGCAGTAGTGACTTCACTTGTATGCCTTTCGTAAATGCCAGTTGAAATTACTTACTTCCTTTTGCTTTGCCTTCAGGATTTCTTATTTGGGGCAGCTTGTGTGTTGCATAAACAGCCAGAGTGCTCATATACAGAGGCAGATAACCAGAAGTATAAAAGAATTTTTTTTAGTGTTTATTTAGTGTTTGAGAGAGAGAGCGTGAGGGGGGAAGGGCAGAGAGAGAGGGAGACACAGATTCCGAAGCAGGATCCAGGCTCCGAGCTGTCAGCACAGAGCCCAACACCGGGCTTGAACACAGGAACCGTGAGATCATGACCTGAGCCACAGTCGGACGCTTAACCTACCGAGCCACCCACGTGCCCCAACCAGAATTTTTTAATGTGATCTCTTAGGAGCCAGATTGGAGAACGGCTCTTGATTATCTTTAAAAAATGTTTTTGTTGTTTTACTATCCTTCTGTCTTTTTAAATTTTTTTTTTTTCAACGGTTTTTTTTTTTTTTTTTTTTTTTATTTTGGGACAGAGAGAGACAGAGCATGAACGGGGGAGGGGCAGAGAGAGAGAGGGAGACACAGAATCGGAAACAGGCTCCAGGTTCCGAGCCATCAGCCCAGAGCCTGACGCGGGGCTCGAACTCACTGACCACGAGATCGTGACCTGGCTGAAGTCGGACGCTTAACCGACTGCGCCACCCAGGCGCCCCTCCTTCTGTCTTTTTAAATGGTTTTAAAGTGTTAAATATATTGAGTTGATATCTCACACACATATAACGTTACATAGAGAACTTTCTGTATTTTTTGGAATTACCGACAAATACAACAACAACAAAAAAGCCCTTCAATACTCAAATCTACGCCCCAGGATAAAGGCTTTTTTTTTTTTTTTCTTACAGAGATTTAGTAAATGTTCTTTTGGAAGGACATAAATTACTAAATCTTAAATTTTTTGACCATACATACTATTATTTATTTGCTTAGTAATGCATAAATTAAATGTAAAACAGAGGAAAATAGTTTGAATTTATCTAGGAATTTTAAATATGTGACAGGGCTGGTAAGAAAGGCATACACATTTATTTATTAATTGACTAAAACTGCATAGAAAAACATATCTAGTTTGAACCTTTTGAACAATTATTTTTCTAGTTTTGGTTTTAGATATTTCATTCTTTTGTCTTTTTTTTGTGTGTGTAGATATTTAAAAAAATTTTTTTTAATGTTTTTTATTTTTGAGAGAGAGAGACAGAGACAGAGAGCAAGCAGAGGAAAGGCAGAGAGAGAGGGAGACACAGAATCCAAAGCAGGCTCCAGGCTCTGAGCTATCAGCACAGAGCCTGACATGGGACTTGAATTCGTGAACTGTGAGATCGTGACCTGAGCTGAAGTCAGACGCTTAACTGACTGAGCCACCCAGGTGCCCCTGGATATTTTAATAATTAGGAAAGTTAGGTTGAAGAGTTTTTACCTGTGTATATATTCTTTCTTTTGTTTTTTAATTCCCCCCTTATTTATCCCCTCTTCTTTGATCATCTACCCAGGCAATCTCTTCTTTCATAGGCTGTGCTCTTTCTGCAGAACGTAATTCGCACACTGAATAGGTAAGGGAATACTCAGTCGTGGGATGTTCACCTTTTTTGTTTTTTAAAAACATGTTAGATGTCCATGGGAAGAAGTATATAAATTAGTATTCACTCTCAAGTATGTTGGGGACAGAAGCAATTTACGTTTTGATCTTTGAATGGAAAGGAATACTAAAAAGTGCTGAACAAATGTAATGTCCAAAGCAGTTTGGCTTTTTTCGATAGTCATTTTCAGTTTTCTCAACAGGTTGGGGTTGATTGCATAAACATTTGTTACTGGATGAGTAATTTTATTGTATGTGATACATTAAAACATTAAAAGAATTAAAGCCACTATTTAATAAATTCAATTAATAGACTTTATTTTTTAGAATAGTTTTTAGTTTATGGGAGAATTGAGTGGAAAGTACAGCAAGTTCTCATATGCTCCCTCCCATTCAGTTTCCCCTATTATGAACATTTTGCATTAGTGTGGTACATTATTATGGGTGGTGAACCAGTGTTGATAACTTCTTATTAAACTAAGGTCTATAGTTTATATTAGGGTTCAGTCTTCGAGTTGTAAATCCTGTGGATTTTGACAAATGTTTCATAATCTATCTACCATTACAGTATCACACAGAGTAGTTTCCTTGCTCTAAATACACCTTGTGCTCCACCTCATCGTCCCTCCCTCTCTCTCCAGGCCCCTTGCAACCACTGATATATTTGTCTCCATAATTTTGCCCCTTCCAGATGCCATATAGTTGGAATCAGAGAGTATGGAGCCTTTTAGATTGGCTTCTTTTGCTTAGCAGTAAGCATTTAAGAGTCCTCAATGTTGCTTTGTGCCTTGATAGCTTCATTCTTTTTATCACTGACAGTATTCCATTGTCTGAATGTACTACATTTCATCCATTCACCTGTTGAAGTACATCTTTGTTCCAGGTGTTGTCAATTATGAATAAAGGTGTTACAAACATTTTTGTGCAGGTTTTGTGTGGAGATAAGTTTCCAGTGCATTGGATAAATACCGAGGAATGTGATTTCTGATCGTATGGGTAACAGTATGTGTAGGTTTGTAAGAAATTGCCATACTGTCTTCCAAAGGTTCTGTACCGTTTTGCTTCCCAGCAGCAGTGAAGGAGAGTGCCTGTTGCTCCGCATCCTTGCTAGCATTTGGTGTTGTCATTATTTTGGATTTTAGCCCTTTCTGTTTATGAAAAAATTTTAAATCACTACTCATTTCTCGTGTCAGCTGTGTTGCAGTTTTGATTTTCTCTCCCACTTGCCTTGGAGAGGGAGAAATGAGAACCATAAATATTATATATTACATGGGCCCATTTTCCATCCTGTAGGGGAAAGGCAAAACGGTATAAATTTAAGGAACAGTATAACCTGATTACACTTTTTAAAAAATGGGCATAATTCTTGTATAATGATGTTATTAGTCTATTGTTCATGTAAAATGTAGTATTAATTTTTCACTGATTCTATGCAAGTGTTATTTCCCCTTAGTTACCCTGTGTTCTTTATTTTGCAAAAGATTTCATTTTATTTTTTTCATTAAAAAATTTTTTTTAATGTTTATTTTAGAGAGAGAGAGAGGGAGGGAGAGAATGAGCAGGGAGGGGCAGAGAGAGAGGGAGACACAGAATTCTGAAGCAGGCTCCAGGCTCTGAGCTGTCAACAGAGTCCGACGTGGGGCTTGAACCCAAAGACCATGAGATCACAACCTGAGCTAAAGTCGGATGATTAACCTATTGAGCCACCCAGGAGCCCCCAAAAGATTTCATTTTAAAGGGAAAGGGATGCTTTGAATTTTTTGAAATCCATTCATTCTGCCAAAGATCCCTTTTTGCTAATTATGTATAGATCTGAAGATTTATATTAATTTCTTTACTGTAAAACCGTTTATGGAATGGGCAAGGCACTCAGAAATAGGGAAGATTGGAGGGGCACCTGGGTGGCTCAGTCAGTTGGACGTCTGACTTCGGCTCAGGTCATGATCTCACAGTTCATAAGTTCAAGCCCCGTGTCGGGCTCTGTGCTGACAGCTCAGAGCCTGGAGCCTGCTTCAGATTCTGTGTCTCCCTCTCTCTCTGCCCCTCCGCCTCTCACGGTCTTTCTCTGTCTGTCTCAAAAACGGATAAACATTAAAAAAAAAAAAAAAAAAAAAAAAAAGAAATGGGGAAGATTGGATTCTGTCCTTGGAGTTTATATTTAATAATTATTGGAGCAGTGACTATTTGAGGGCGTATTATGGGGCAGATGTTGTGCCCTTCCGAGATGAAGCTGCAATTACTTCCCAGCTGCACTTATTTAGAGCAGTTTTGACTTTGCATGTATCCAGTTACTTACTAGAATTTAACATCAAATTAACTCTGCTCTATATCTACTCAAAGTTTTGGTTGTGAAGATGATTTGGATAGGCTCTCCTGGGGTTGTGCAGTTGATTAATTCCTGTCAGGAGTTCTTAACTCTGTGTTTATCAGCGGCTGGACTGAGTATCAGACAAGCCATGATTTTTCCCTCAGAGCAAAGTTAGTGAATGTTTGGCTACTTATCCACAATACCCAGTCACGGTAGTTTATGGAACTCCCGAATCCCATCCCTGGACCTCTCCATCAAGAACTGTTCTGGTGAGCCCTAAACCTCTGTTTGAATTACTTTTGCATTTCTTCTTTTTGGCAGATTTCCTTCACTTGAATAGTGTGGTGTGAGGCCATTGACGTATATGGAGCCCCGTGAACTTGATGTTTGTGTGCCCTGAATAGTTCATCCAGGAGCTTGTGGGCTCTTGTTCACCATGGCACGCTGTCCTTATGAGGACCAAGAGGAGAAACTTCTCAGCTCTTGGTACCAGAAAGAACGACCCCCCTGAGCAATGTGGTTTGCTTTTAACTTACGGATTTAGCATCCTGTGGCTGATCAAATTTCCTCTAAGCTATTTGCTTATAAAATTTTGGCCACACGTAAGGAAGGTATAAAATGAACCCGAACACCTCATTCATGGTTTCAGTTTTTTTCTTTCTTTTTTTTTTTTTTTAAGTTTATTTATTTTGAGGGGGGAGGGACAGAGAAGGAAGGGATGAGGGGTGGGGGGGGGGGGGAGAGAGAGAGAGAGAGAGAGAGAGAGAGAGAAAGAGAAAGAAAGAGAATCCCAAGCTCCAGACTTGATCTCATGAACTGCTAGACCATGACCTGACTGAGCCACCCAAGCACCCCGGTTTCATCTTTTTCATCTCTTTGCTCCAACCCCCTGCAATTTTCCTTTGTCCCAAGGAAAAGAGAAGCAATGCAGGAGGTGTAGTTACAGTTCGAGCTCTGTAGCCTGTATCACCTGTGAGACTTGCCGTGTGACCTGAGGACACACACCTCTTTCACTCCTGTGTCCTCAGAGTCCTTTTCTATAGATCATGCCTACTTTGTGAGGCTACTGTCAGGGCAAGGGGAAAGCTCTTAGAGCAGTATTTTGTACAGGTGGATGCTGAATAAATCTTAGCTTTGTTATCATCTCCTTCCCTCATCTATTTTAAGTTTTCTATTGTATAAATCTCAGTAAGCTGCATTAAGTAAGACCCTTTTAAAAGTAAGATAGCCTTGAAATTTTCCCTGCTTCCTGTTTGTTTTTTATACAAAGGTTTAATTTCTGTCTAAAGACAGTCATTAAAGAAATTATATAGGAGAGTGCTGTGGACTAAATTGGGTTCCCCAAAGTTACACTGGGCTCTAACCCCCAGTGTTTTGGTATTTGGGGGTAAGGCCTTTGGAAGGTAATTAGGTTCAGATGAAGTCATAAGGGTGGCGCTCCGTGATGAGAGAAAGAGACCAGAGCTCTCGCTGTCCCCTTCTGTCCCCCCCCTCCCTCCAGTCCCCCCACACACATTGTGAGGACACAGCGAGAAGGCAGGGAACCAAATAGGATGGAATCTTGATCTTGGCCTTCCCTGCCCCCAGAACTATGAGAAATAAATTCCTGCTGTTAAAGCCACCCAATTTATGGTACTCTGTTATAGCAGCCTGAGCAGACTAATACGGAGTAAATTTCATACATACAGAGCAAAAGGTGGTCAGTGGCTTATCGCAGCAACGGAGCTTTCCCAAGTGAAGTGGGGATTATGCTTCTGTTTGCAGAAGGCTTTACGCCTACGGGACGGCCTTCCCCAACCTCTGGTTTGGTCCTCATAGCTACCTTATGAAGGAAACAGCAGATGCTGGCTTCTCAGGTTACAAAATGAGAGAGCCAAGCCTAGAGAAGTTAATTGAGCTCCCTGCATTCACAGTATCCATTTTGGACGTGGCTTAGCCTCTTACTAGCTATTTTTTCTTGCGTCTCTATCCCTTGTTCCTCCCATGACCATTCTAATCTTGGCAGTTCAGTCTTCTAATCTTTTGCTTTAGAAGGAACATAACCTTTATTTTTAGTCTTTGTTAGGAACATTATTTTCAAAGTGAAAAGAGATACCTCCCACTTTTTACATTTTAACATGGGAATTGAAACATCTATGGTGAAATTGTTGAATTTATCTTTCTTGTCTCCGGGAGAGTTTTTGCATTCTTTGGCCTGCTGGTTAGATTTGAAGTATAAAATTTCTGTGAAGTATCATAAAGCTAAAAAATGTGATGGTACTTGAAATAGTACTTGTGACATTTTATCCTTTTATTTCGGTCGAGGAATTGATTTGCATTCGGTCTTGCTGATGAATGTCTAGAATGTAGGTGTTCTTTGGAGTTATCCAGTCAGAAGACTGCTTGTGTTCATTTTAGGTAAGGTGATTTAAGTATGTCTTGAACAAAGGAATGAAACCGGAATGTTAGAAGCTATAAACTCTCAGTAGTTAAAAAGGAAAAAAAAAATCCAACTCACAACCCAACCCAAACTCCACCTTTCATTCTAAAAGAATTCTGGATCCCTGCAAAGTTTAATATTTATGAGCTGTCAGGACATACTGTATTTGCTCCATTTCACATTAAATTTTAACAGAGAAACTAAAAAAAAAATCAATTTTTCATATCCTGATGATAAAAATGATTCATTTGAGATGAAAACCCTGGAGTACATTTAAAAAACTTTATTGAGATAAAAATTCCATAACAGGCAATTCACCCTTTGAAAAAGTGTACAAATCACTGGTTTTTAGTATATTCTGAGTTGTGCAACCATCATCACAGTGTAATTAGGAATAGATTTTTATTTAGAAGTTTCTGGTGATTGATTGAATACTGCTAGGTAATGTTTTATGTGTAAATTTGTGCTTCTGTGAGTAAGAATATAACTTAACTCTCTATAGCTTTACTCTTACAATATGTAACTGACTGAAGGCATTCAAAGGCAGCTTTTGTTCACAGTGATCTGACAGCGGAGTTAGCTCTGGCCCTGGCCTGAGGCTATTCAATCCTTTGCTGACTGATGACTCCTTTAAGGTAGATAAAGCAGTTATGAATATGGTGTGAAAATGGGATGTAGTCTCTTTCAGCGTATTATTTGGAGAAACTGCAACTTTTCTAGATTGTTCTACATTTTTTTTTTTTTAACGTTTTTTATTTATTTTTGGGACAGAGAGAGACAGAGCATGAACAGGGGAGGGGCAGAGAGAGAGGGAGACACAGAATCGGAAACAGGCTCCAGGCTCCGAGCCATCAGCCCAGAGCCCGACGCGGGGCTCGAACTCACGGACCGCGAGATCGTGACCTGAGCTGAAGTCGGACGCTTAACCGACTGCGCCACCCAGGCGCCCCTAGATTGTTCTACATTTGGTGCACTCAAAATATGTTAGACATTTGCCATTTTCAGCAGTTTGTGTTAAAGATTTTTTCATTTGTTAATAGAAAGGCAGCCAGCCCTTCTGTCTCAGATTAGGGGAATTTCTTAGTGTTGATTCCCAGATGGTTCATAAAATTCAAGTGGGCCCTTAGGCTGCTGGGTAATCATACTTTATTTTCCCAGTCCATTCACTCACCCAGGTTCCTAGATGACTCTGTAGTACTTTCTTCTTTTCTCCTTCGTCCCGTCTTCATGCTGGGTTGCCCGCTTCAGTGAGAAAAACCAGTGCAGTCAGAAGGAACGTTCGCATACACCCACCACCCCATTGACTACCTTGCAGCATAGACCCCGCTTGCCTGGCTGCATGTGGATGGAACAGCTGTTCTCAAGCTCTCCGAGGGCCCGGCCAGCCCAGCCCTCGGAGATGCCACCCTCTGCCCTTTCGAATCTTTCATGTTTCAGGCTCTATTGGATCATTCCCAACAGCATGCACACGTACTGCTTTTCTCCTAGCTTAAAACAGAAAAACCCAATCCTCTTTTGGCCCCACTTCCCCTAATGGCTTTTGCTGGTTTCTCTGTGCTCCTCTTTGCAGCAAAGAACTCAACAAGAATTGTCTGTACTTAATTTCTCCAGTTCTCTTCTCCTCTCTCAGATCAATCCATCACCCATCATGCCAGAAGACTGCTCTGGTGAAGATAACTGCCGGTTTTTCTCTGCCTGGAATATATTTTCCCAGAATTCTGTGTGGCCTCGCGCTGAAGTCTCGGGGTGGGGGTGGGGGGGCTATATTGACCCCTGGTCTCTGCTCACAGTTCCCCTCACTCTGCTCTGTTTTTTCCCTGGAGTGTCCTGTCACATAATACTAATGTATTTGTTTCCATTGCTTATTGTTCCTCCCACTAGAAAATAAAGCCCTGAAGGGCAGGGATTTTAATCTGTGTGGTCCACTGATGTATCTCCAGCATGTATAACAATAATTGGCACTGTTATAATAGGTGTCTGATAAATAATTTGTTGAATATCTGCACTGTGCTCTAGGACTCAGGGCTTTAAAACCGATTTAAATGAATGTAACCCAAACTTTTATCTCTAGTGCAGACCTGCTCAGCTGCCTACTTCACATCTCCACTAGAGGTAGGCTGGGGCAACCTTAGATCATTTAGTTTCACCTGGCACCTTGAAAGCAGACTTCAGAAGAGTGAGCAGGAAACAGTGGGTGCTTTTGGTGGGGTATCCTGTGGGGGGAACAAGGCTTTGGGGAGCCGTGAGACGTTAGGCACAGGAAAGCTCGTAGGAGAGGAAGTGTAACTACCTTTTTGAACATTGAAAACAGTTCTGAACAGGACTCTACCAGTTAAAAGACGGTGTCCATTATTTAGTTGACGTTAATAACTTTCTAATTGTGGATTCCCTACAACCATTAGTTAGTAGTTTACTGTTTGATACTTGGAAATATGATTTTTAGCTTTCAAAGTAAGGAAGTACGAATATTTGCTATGGAAACTTTGATCTAAAAATATTTTAATTGCTATGTACTTAGCAAATATAAAATATTTTTTAGAAAGCCTTTCCATGTGTAATGGGTAAAATATTGGATTAGGGGATGTGTACTGAAAAGTTCTTCTCAGGATCGATCAAACCAGCCCTCATAAAATCCTAACTTCAAATGTAGGGTTTTAGTGACCCACGGAGTTAGTGGAATCTCCTCCATAAAGGCCGATCAGGTCACATGGCATCATAATACTGAGGTGGCTTTCTTCAAATTGGGTTTAAGTTGGCAGTTACATTTACTAGCTACCAGTAAGTTATTAGATTTCTTGCTCATGAAACTCTTTGAAAGACTCTTACCCTTATAGATTAATGTATGTTAGTAGTTGACAGGACAATGCCGGGACACTGTAGGCAGACTTGTGAGGTAGAAAAATTACTAGTGATTTATTTTCTACACACTCAACGTACACACAGTTTAGTATCCTATTTCTCTAGGTGATGATAGAGATCAAAGGAACTTGCAATCATGTTTTCTCTTTTTCGGAACCAGAGAACCAGCAGAGCAATCCCATTTAACTTAATTTAGTGCTAATGGTATCATAAAGGGAATGAAACTGTGATCACACCGTGCGAAGACAACCCGACTGGTCAGTGAAAAAATTTGTTCGTATTTGGTAGATGGAGCAAAGATGGATGAATTTGCCTGAAGTGGTTACTTTTTAACTAATTGAATTTCCTTTATGCCTCCAGAACATTATGCCTCCAGAACAGTGCGTTAATGTAGGTCTGTTTTTAACAGTTTAGTATGTGGTAGGTCTGTGATGAACTATAAAGAGAGAGATCCAGTCCTTAGTTTACAAATCTGATAATATTATCTTTCTTTTTTGGAACACTAAAATACTCCAAACTTCCTCCTCAGCGTGGTCTCTTGAGCGAGGACTGTGATTCCCATTAAACGGGTGAAAATAGCCAAGAGCTCGGGTTACTCCACTCACTGCCCCTCGATACCTAATTTGATTTCCGTGTTAATGCTATCTCTTCTACATCACAGCCCCCAGACTTAGTGGAGTGGATGATAAAGAAATCAACAGTGGACCACTGGCAGAGAGATTTCTATAGACCAAATGTGATAGAACAGGTAGAGAGAGGGAGGGACCGAAAGCTTATCCTTTGAATGTGGTTGATTTCGGTAGATGCCTTTGATGAAGTTTTGGGGTTATGGGGGGTTCGTTGGATCCGGAGCTCATGGCCGAGAAAGAATTCTTGAGGACGTCTTTGGTGCAAAAAGGTGATTTCATTAAACCATGGGACAGGACCCGCCCGGGGGCAGGAGGAGCTGTACTGTAAGTGTGGGGGGTGACCATTTTGTAGGGGGGGGGGGGGAGAGTTTCCAAAGAGACTTTCACATGCTAAAGACTTACTGGAGGCCTAGCTGTTGTCCAGCTGAGGTTGTTTTTCCCTCTAGCAAAGCATTAACATTAAGATAGTAGCGAGTTCCTGGACTTCAGGCGATAATGGGATCACCTTTTTTTCTGGTAGACTGGTGGAGACATAGCAGTTTAACCATTTGGTGTTTGGTCCTTTCCTGTTTTGGGGTAGCCTGGAGTGTCCGAGGCATATCATAAAAGTCCCGAGGCATATCATAAAAGTCCCGCCTGGGGGTGTGGGGCATGGGGCATGCTGTTAGCCTGCACTTTGCCCTCAGCTTGCCCCACGCCCCCTCCTCACTTTGACCTTAGAGAAGATCCTCAGTAGGTTTATTTTGGTCATATCTAAACATATATTTTTTTCTTTGTGTAAGGGGTGTATTAGAGAATCGTTTTGAGAGGTAAGATAATTTCACTGGACTTTTTCCAGTACTGTGTCTTTAAAAATGAAAACATTTAATCTCATTTCAGTTTCTCAGGAGAACCTCAGTTTGGTCTACTGGGTGTTGAGTTTTAAAATAAAGGGGCCAGGGAGAGTGTTTTGTTCAGGGTATGCTTTAAAAAAAATCAGTTTCAGCATTTAATAGTAAAATACAAGGAAATGGGGCGCTTAGGTGGGTCAGCCGGTTAAGAGTCTGACTTTGGCTCGGATCATGATCTCCCAGTTCGTGAGTTCTAGCCCTGCATCGGGCTCTGTGCTGACAGGTGGAGCCTGGAGCCTGCTTTGGATTCTGTGTCTCCCTCTCTCTCTGCCCCTCCCTTGCTTGCACTCTGTCTCTCTGTCTCCTCAAGATAGATAAACATTAAAAAAAAAATACAAGGACGCAAAAGCTTGGTTTAGTGACAGTGCTAGGATTACTTTTACTTGTTTAAATTAATATTCCCTTGGTAAATAAATCATTTCCAGGTTCTTGATAGATGAATTTAACTGAGAACAGGTTACAGATTACTCCATTAATTTACATGAATTGCGCCAAATATGAGCATGCAGAAAAAGAAACTTTTTACAATAGTGTTTATTTTTGAGAGAGAAAAAGACAGAGAGCATGAGTGGGGAAGGGGCAGAGAGAGAGAGGGAGACACAGAATCTGAAGCAAGCTCCAGGCTCTGAGCTGTCAGCGCAGAGCCCGATGTAGTGTCTGAACTCACAAAATGAAAGATCAGCTGAGTTGAAATGGATGCTTAACCAACTGCACCACCCACATGCCCCCCCCCCCCCAATTTTTTTTTTTTTTAACTGTTAGTAGACCTGGCTTGATCATACAGATTTTACCCTTTTCCTCTTCTTATGCCTTCCCTTCTAAGATTGCATTGATATCTTACATATTAGACATGGCGTGTTCAGGTTCTCTTACAATTAGCTAACTTCAATTGATGGAAAATTTATTATGGTTTTCAGAGCAATAGAAACAATAAGTAAAATTTTACTTAGAAGATAATAAGTAAATTTACAATTCTTTAACTTATCGGTTCAAACTTGAACAGGTTTTAGTTAAAAAGACTTGACTTGAAAACTGCTTAAATTGAAGGCATCTGTAAATTATGGATCGGAACTCAGAAGGTTAGCTCTAAATATCTGCACTAGTAAAGGAGTTTCTAATCCACTTTTGGTATTTACCTTCTGAAGGTGACCAGCTTGTCTTCCAAGTTCATTGCTTTTGCAAGAGCCAAGATGATGGTGATCTTGTCATCATGGGGGCGTAGGACTGGAGGACATGAGATTGAACTTGACTTTGATGGTCTTCTGTAGGAGCCGCAGTGATCATTTAGCCAAGTACTTTTGAACTTGATTATTGCTTAATTGACCATTTCTGTTTGTTTTTTAAAAGTCTAGTAGAAGTTGGTTTCTTTGTTTTGTGTTCGCTGTAAGTTCAACACTCATTGCTAATATACTTGACAAATGATTTCAAAATAAGCTTGTGTGTTTTAGTATTAATTTCATTATGTGAAAGGGAGGAAGGGCTTTTTGTTTATGCCCAGGATATTTTTTTAAATGAGAAATGATTCTGTATTTAATCACACTGGCTTGATGATAACTTGGTTTTCTAGCAGACTTGTTAGTACTTAAAAGAGGATGAAGTTTTAATATGCCTAATGTATTATTTGGTAAATTAATTCATTGGAAATGTATTTGGTTACTGAAGTGTGCTTTAAAATGAAGGCTTTTGGCACTCTTTGAGCCATGAAAAATTTAAGTCCTGTTTTAGCACCACTGACTCTAATGGAAATTTTATTTAGTATCTGTCTTTTATTACTAAGATCCTCGAAAGCCAACTGTGAAAAACTGAACACCTAGTATTTTAAACATGTTAAATAGTATTGTTAACCTAGCTTTGAAAGAGGGCTATGGAAGAAACTCGTTTAAACGAGTTTTGTTTTGTTTTGTTTTGTTTTGTTTTTTTTGAGCTTTGGTTTAATAGCCCCATGGAGCCATAGTTGTGACATTTTTTTTAATATTAAGTCAGAGAGGTAGATACACTTTGTTTTTTTATTTTCTGCCATAAATGAATATTTTTTGTTTTATACATTTATTGGTTTTCTGTCCAAAGCAGCACCAGTAACTCTGGGGGATGGTTTTCCCCTAAACTACAGCAGACAGATTGTCAAGTTATCATTGTATCATCACCACAGGTTTGTGGAAAGGCCCCTTCCCCTTGCTTCTCACTGTCTCTTTTTGAAAAATGTTTATTTATTTAAGTGATCTCTATACCCAACATGGGGCTCAAACTCACGACCCCGAGATTGAGAGTTGCATGCTCTCCCGACTGAGCCAGCCATCCCCCCCTCCTTTTCTCTTTTGGAGAGTTCAGCAATTTAATTTCTCTAGTCCTTAACTATAATCATTAGATCTAAGTAGTGCCCTTTGTTGCCACTCTTAAGCAGAGCATGATGGAAAAGTGAAGAACAAGTCTGGAGGGAGAAATGGGATGAGAAGGAAAAACAAGGGGGCAGAGAGGTACATACGTGAGGTGTTGAGTTGTGGAATGCCTGGAAAGCGGCTGCGGCTGCGGGGCAGTGGGGGGCGGGGTGCCACTTGACTTCACTGGGCCCCCATCAGCTTTCTACTTGTATGTGCAAGCTTTGGTGTTCCCAATTACGCAGGCATTTGATACCTAAAATACTGATAATTTGTAACATTTGGTACATTTGGCTTATGAAGTTATTCAATTGAAGTTTGGTGAATCACTCTAATAGAGCTTTAGAGTCCTGTTCATCTTTTTTTTTTTTTTTTTTTAAGGTGAGGAAAGCAAGGCCCAGAGTTGGTAAAATAATAAAGCCTAATTTATTTTTTTCTTTAAAATTTTTTTTTTTTTAATGTTTATTTACTTTTGAGAGAGAGAGAGAGAGAGACAGAGTACGAGCGGGGTGGGGGTGGGTGGGGGGCGGCAGAGAGAAAGGGAGACACAGAATCCAAAGCAGGCTCCAGGCTCTGAGCTGTCAGCACAGAGCCTGATGTGGGACCCGAACTCTGGACCGGTGAGATGATGACCTGGGCTGAAGTCGGATGCTTAACCGACTGAGCCACCCAGGCGCCCCTTTTTTCATTTTTTAAATGTTTATTTTTGAGAGTGAGTGAGACAGAGTGCAAGCAGGGGAGGGGCAAAGAGAGGGGGAGACACAGAATCCAAAGCAGGCTCCAGGCTCTAAGCTGTCAGCACAGAGCCTGACGTGCGGCTTGAACCCATGAACCGTGGGATCATGACCTGAGCCGAAGTCGGACGCTTAACCGACTGACACACCCAGGCACCCCAATAGAGGCTAATTTCTGATTGATGTCTTTGGGCTTCACTAGTGCTCATTCTGCCAAACTATATAGCATTGTGTAGTTTTATCTCCTACTTTTGAATTTGATCTGAGACTCCTGATTCTTTGGATTGAATTAAGCCCTGTGAAAGAATCCGTGTCATTTCTAATAAAGGCTTGGTTTAAAAAACCTGATTGAGGCTGGAGTACCTGTGAAAAGTACATCCTTACTTGCTTCTATAATTTTTATTTTAGCTTCTGTTACTACAGCCAGCATTTTCTTAAATAATCGTTACATGCTTTACATTCCTGGATATACAGACATTAGGAAGTCCTGTGCTGTTATCTTTGTTTTGTAGGTAATATTAATTTTTATTGTCTGCACATGGGAATGCTTATTGTCAATACATAATAAACACTTTGACCCCAAAAGAAACCAAGATATATGCTTATAAAACAAGACATGGTCACAGTCATTTTGAGAAAGTTTATGGTGGGTCATACTTAGTAGGACAGATTCCCAAGGTCAGAACAGCAACAAAAATGCAAATAGGAAAATTTGACTTGAACAACAACAAGAGACTCCCAAGAGAATGACAGAATTTTCACAGTGCCTCAGAAGAAACCAGTTGTGTAGTTTAAGAAATGTGGAGAATTTATTGTATCACATTCCATAAATGTTATAAAGGAAGGGAGATGTAATTTACTTGCAATTATTAGTCATGAAGTTGTGAAGAATATAGAGCCCCACTTTGTTACAGACAGCCTGTAGTATAAGGGAAGGAACAAGTCCCCATTTCACACATGAATAAACAGACTTAATCTCATGATATGACCGAGCTACAGCACAAAGGACAGCCTGGGGGTGAGGAAGGCAGAAATCTTTGTCACTTAGCCAAAATAGGCTAGGATTCAGAGTCCATGAAACTTGGGATCAAAATAAGCCTCAAGTCTCATTTGCATGATTATGTTGAATAAGAGGAGAGTGTGCAAAACTTACTTTTGGTGTGCAGCTCATTGTACTTAGGGGTCTGCTTCTCAAACCTAGAGCCATGTTGAGTTACTATATTTATTCAAATCTCTCAATATGAATATTAGGATACAAAATGATCCATTTCAGTTTCTCCTCCCACTTCTGACTTGATTCTTTAATGCGTCTCTTAAAATTCCAACTACAGGCTGTATTTCTTTAAAAAAAAATTTTTTTTTAACGTTTATTTATTTTTGAGACAGAGAGAGACAGAGCATGAACGGGGGAGGGTCAGAGAGAGGGACACACAGAATCTGAAACGGGCTCCAGGCTCTGAGCTGTCAGCACAGAGCCCGACGCGGGGCTCGAACTCACGGACCGCGAGATCATGACCTGAGCCGAAGTCGGCCGCTTAACCGACTGAGCCACCCAGGCGCCCCTATTTCTTTATTTTTGCTGTTTTGTTGTCATCATAGTCTTCTTTTTTTTTTTTTAAGATTTTTTTTAAGTGATCCCACAACCCCAAGATCGAGAGTTAACACACTCTACCCACTGAGTCACCCAGATGCCTCTGTCTTCTTGATTTAATGGAAGGCCTGTGATACAGAACTTGAAGTTATACTCACTCTCAAATTTTGTTTAATAGTACATTTTAAACTGCAGCCAAATTTAGGCATTAATGATTTTAGGTTTCCTCTTGTATTTTATATTTACGGGGGAAGTAGAATAATATATAGAGAATGATTAAGCTAAGCAAATATTTGTACTTTGCCACGGTGTTAGATGTTTTAAAGTCAAATATTTGCTATAGAAATTAAAACTGAGCTAGACTAAAGAACCAGCCATCTTACCTTTTAAGGTGGTAAGATGTGGCTTCCAAAACCTCATTTTCAAAGCACCTGACCAAAATACTTAAGAAAAAGACTCTGTGGTTGCTATGAAGAATTTGGTGTATGAACTGTGATCTATGAGATCCTTACAGCTTATTCCACTTATATACAGTTCATATCTGGTTTGGTTTGGAAGTTCTTGGACCATCTTAGAAGTGGCGTTTATTGTTGGTTTCATGTCTCTTCTTGCGACATCTTTCCCCACCCCTCCACTTACTCTTCTTTCGGATCGTTTCTGTTAGCTTTTTTGTAAGTAAGGAAAGACCTTTTTTTTTTTTTTTTTTTTTTAAAGTAGGCTTCATGCCCAACGTAGGGCTCAAACTCAACTACCCTGAGATCAAGAGCTCCAGGCCCTGAGGCTCTACTGACCGAGCCAGCCAGGTGCCCCGAGACACATGGTCTTACAAGTCCAGGAAGTTTGTTAATAAGTACCTCTCTTCCCCATTCTTAACATTTTTATCTGTTGGTGCTTATGGTTGTTTTATGATGACTTTTCAAATTTCCATTCTCTCTCTCTTTTTTTTTCTTTACATGCTTTCCTCCTTTCTTTCTCTTGCCCTCCACTTAGCTGGTTGAAATTTCGATGTGTACTTTGTAGAGGACATATGGTAATGCTTTCTTGACGTGTATTCCTGCAGAGTTGACCCATATTCGTGGAAAGCATTTTTTTTCTTATTCTTTTATTTACCTGTATCCTTTTTTTCTGGGTTATAGTACTTGAAGGTCCTAATCTGAGCTGGATGTGAACAATGAAACGGCATTCTCTCACACTTAAATTAGTAAAGTTTTTCACACCCCAGTGGGGAACTAAGGTGGTATAATCTTCCCCCCTCTTTTTTTAGAAAATCCTGGTTGAGTGTTTTCTTTTCTCCCAAGGACCTGTTTAAGCATAGGTGTCTTATAGGTGACACCATATTTCACAGTGTCTCTTTCCTTTTTACCTCGTGGCCTGTGGTTCTGATTCTCATGCCTCGAGCTAAGATTTTTTTTCAGACTCTTCCCTCATCTTCCTTATTTCTCCCCTTCCCACCCTCCCCCCATCCATATGACCTTATGTCCTGGTTTTTGAATTGCTCCTTCCTGTTGTCAGAGCCTACTGGGAACATTTTCTATGGGATACAGTACTTTGTATTCAAGCTCGAATTCCCTGGGGAGAATTTGCTCTGTAGACCACCACCCTACTTCTGCTCGCTTTCTCAGATTCAGAAGCTCTTTCAGTGCAAAGAAATAGTTGCTCACATTTTGGCCTCCTCTCAAGGCAGATGGCTGACCTTTCCCCTCAGAGGTCATTGGTACTTGGCACTTGCAGGGTGAAAGAAGGTGTTCCTGAGAAATGCAACTCTTACAGATACTTAAGGGCCCCCCCCCCCCCCCCCGCTTTTCTTTCTCCTTCATACTTGTAATGAAATAGAAAGCTGGAATGATGATTACGGACCAAGTTCATCTAGCCTTCCCCGCTTCCCCCAGAGTCTCCGTGAAAAGGGTGTTGGTGACTGCCATTCATCCAGAACATTAAATCCTTTGCCACGTACCCAGGTTATAACATTCCCCTCCCCCCACGTCACTTCAGAAACCCATCTCCCCTAGGTTATTGTGTTAAGGTGAGTACCATTGTATTGAATTATGGAAGGATGTTAATGGTTCAAGTTTTAGGGAGGAATTTTACGAAAACATCCCTGCTCAAAGTCATGGCTTCTTCCTCTTCTGCCCCTCTTCCTGTGTGTAAGCAGCCTGTGAGAATCAACACAAGTGGTAGATGAAACTAGTGAAGTGCTCGGGGAATGCCTTGAGATATTTCAACATTATGTACAAATAAGTGGTTGAAAACATATGCTCCTAGAAGCCCTAGTTTCTACGCATAGCCCTCGTGCCTGTGCTCCTAGTTTTGTAGGAAAACAGAACTTTGCCTGTCATGTTTTGTCACGAATACAGAGGTAACTTACCACCTCTGCAGAAATTGGGGTTTTGTGTTTATTATGAAGAAACGTGTGTAGCCTCCCACATACCCACACAGCAATTGCATAGGATTGGAAAAATCCCCCAAGAGCAGGTAGACTTATGATTTATCCAGACTGTCATTACATATAGTCTATTTGGCAGAGAGGCTCTAGGCCCTGATTTTAGAGTGATGGTATAATATGTTGAGTGAGTCAGAGGAGATCAGTGTGGAAGGCGGAATTTACAAAGCAATGCTGTCACTGTAAGATAATGGAACCTGTGATTCTAAAACTTGGCAGATGTGACTATGGTTGGATGAAAGGTATAGTGGAGAAAAATGCTTTCTTGCTCTTTTTTCCTCAGGTCAAGTTGTGTAAATTGCTGCAGGAGTAGAGGAAAGAAGCCTTAGATTGGTACGGGACTTTCGTACCCTCTCTTTTCTAAGAATCTGTTGTCTTTGTGAAAGTCACGGATAAAGCCAATGGGTTCGCGTTTATGCATATTCTTCTACTTGGAGCTATTAGAGTTGATTAAAAGGGAGTAGGTTATTGATGAAATGGGATTCTTAGTATTTTTATTTAGATACACTTAATCTAATCAGTGCTAATAGCACTTACTATGGTGTCGGAAATGTTCTATATCTGCTCTGTCCAATATGGTAGCTCCTAGCCACTTACTGGCAAGTACTCGAAGTGTGGCTAGTGTAGACTGAAGAACTGAATTTTTAATTGTATTTAATTTCAGTTATTTTACACAGGCATACGTGGCTACTGGCTACCATATTGGACAGCACAGCCCTGTGTTCATCTCATAAGTGATTCAGATGGCTCTGTAATAAATAACATCTGAGGGCATTTTCGTGTGGACAGGCATGTTACAATTTTGTGGACATGTGGTTTTATTTTCTTTTAGAGAAAGTTGGAATGAAAAAGGGAATATAAAGACACCGTTAGTATGTGACATGAAAGTTGCAATTTAAATTTTAAACAAAAAACCCAGGGGTGGCCTGTTTTCGTGTATTTAAGAGAAACATTAATGAGAACCTTATTATTCTGCCTTAATGATCTGTGTTCTTTGATTGTAAGAGGAAAGCATGTTAGTGGATAATGAAAAATGAAGCCTAATTAATAAATGGATTTTGTTCATTCATCAAATATTTGATTGCTTTCAAAGTTAACCATGGTATAATTTCTGCTCCTAGGAATCTAAGCAGAAACAGGAGACCATGCTTATACAGCCAGAGTAGGTTGGTGTGAAGAAAAGAGGTTCTCAGAGGGCTGTGAGAGCCCTTTCGAGGGGCTTGGGGAGTCAGAACAAGCTTCTCTGACAACTGACAGTTCTTCCTATCTCGCAGTACAAACAAATACTCCTAGGATCAGCTAGAAGTATTCTAACATAGTGTCTTCTGCAAAATGTGTATCATGCGGTGGGATTCTAGGGATGTGCAGAGCACGGTCTTTTTGTTAGTATCTTCAGTGTAAGTGCCACAGATTGAGCATCTTGTATCTGCTAGGCGTTGTGCAGATTAGTACTTTTACATGGGTCATTTTACTTATACCTCACAATGACTCCATGGCGTCTGTTGTATTATTATCTTCTTTTTTAATAGATGAAGAAACCAAAGTTTAGACAGAGCAGTTGACTTGCCCACGGTTTAAAGCTAGCAAGGACCAGAGTGTGTTTCTGCTTGTAGAGGTTTACAGAGAAGAATGAGAGGAGACGATATATGAAACACATGAATTACTAAATAACAAGATATTTTACATTAGTAATATATGTTAAAATGCAAAGCTGTAAGATATAGACTATTATTGCAAAAGGAATTCATTAAAGAGGGGCAAGAATAGTATGGCATGGTTTTGGAGGCATTAAGGATTACTTCTCAGATGGCTTGGATTGGACTTGTATGATACATAGTTATTCAACAAATGTTTATTTGCTTTTTTTTAAGTTTATTTATTGGGGGGGGGGGGAGGATGAGGGAGGGACCGAGGGAGAGAGAGAGAAGGAGAGAAGAGAGATCCCAAGCAGGCTCTGTACTATCAGCACAGAGCCTGATGCGGGGCTCGAACTCATGGACCATGAATGAGATCATGACCCGAGCTGAGATCTAGAGTCAGACACTAAGACCAGAGATACTCCCACTGCTTTGGCACCCTATGGTGTTTTTAGGTGTTAAGAGTCTCTTTTTTCCCTAGAGATGCTGATATTCCCCTGCTGTTTATTAACATTTTAATTTAATATCCCACTTGAGGGAGTGGATTCCTCTTCCTTGCTCACTGGCGGATTCTTTTCCTTAACCCCCTTTGTTCTGTCCCTCTGTTCTTCTGTCCTTTCTTGGTAGAAAGTACCTGACTTGGCTTTATTTAGTCCTTCAGCTTGCCTTCTAAAACTTTTGTGAAGTGAATCCTTCTTTATATGGTTCTGTAGTTCAAGTTGACGTTGGTCTCTAACATGAGGAGAAAATGACCGGTTGAACAGTTTGGAGAATTTTTCTAAAATCTGATCAGTGATTAAGGGACCGGTTGATGTGGCAGGTATTCGGGGCATCAGTTCCCAACAAGACTTTCTAAGGATTAGTTAAGTGCAGTTAAGTTGAAGAATTTCTATTACTCTTGTCTACAACTCACATCACATACTATGGAAGGAAGAACAAGAGTTGGCATTGATCTCTCTTTTTTTTAATGTTTGTTTATTTTGGGAGAGAGAGCGAGTGAGCACAAGTGCATGTGTGAGTAGGGGAGGGGCAGAGAGAGAGAGAGAGAGAGAGAGAGAGACAGAATCCCAAGCAGGCTCTATGCCATCAGCATGGAACCCAAAGAGGGCCTAGATCTTACGAACTGTGAGATTGTGACCTGAGCCAAAAATCGAGTCGGATGCTTAACTGACTGAGCCACCCAGGTGTGCATCCCCCGTTTTGGGGGGCATTGATCGTTTTTTTTTTTTTTTTTTTTTTTTTTTTTTT
>NW_026057585.1:98704438-98819018 GCF_023721935.1 Panthera uncia
TTTTTTTTTTTTTTTTTTTTTTTTTTTTTTTTTTGTTTTTTGTTTTTCAACGTTTTTTTATTTATTTTTGGGACAGAGAGAGACAGAGCATGAACGGGGGGGAGGGGCAGAGAGAGAGGGAGACACAGAATCGGAAACAGGCTCCAGGCTCCGAGCCATCAGCCCAGAGCCTGACGCGGGGCTCGAACTCACGGACCGCGAGATCGTGACCTGGCTGAAGCCGGACGCTTAACCGACTGCGCCACCCAGGCGCCCCTCGTTTTTGGAGATGAATTACACTGGACAATATCCTGTGGGTGTTTGATCCTGTTGGTAACTAATTTGTTGAATAGTTTTCTTACCTATAGGCTTCTTCGACCCTTTAATAGGACAATATGCGGTGTAAACATTATGAGTACAAGCAATGTGTCCCATACTTACTTTAAACAGAAGGTTTTATTGTGATGGTTGTTTGTTTTGGGCTGCTTGTCAGGGCATCCAGATTTTTGTTTTCTTTAGGAATTTGGTTTGGGAAAAGCTGGCGGTATCTATGTTTAGCCCTGTAGTCTTCATCTAATGCTCTTTCTGGGCCATCTCATTTAAGTATCTGTACATATTAAAGTCTTTGGATTCTTTGTATTTTAGCATTTCCTATATGTTGGAGACTCCCAAGTCCATAACCTTGCCTTGGTCCTCCTGAGCATTTGGGGCTGAGACTATATTTCCCGCTGCCCAGTGGATACCTCAGTCTGGATGGCTATGTAATAGGCAACTGAAACGCAACACTCTTCAAAATTAAAATCTCTTCTCCATTCAGTTACATGCATCATCTTATGGGAACTAGAGATAGAAGCCCTGACATCATCTGCCTCCAGTTTGTCTTTGATTCCATCCGGTAGATTACCAAGCCTAAAATTTATTAGAAAGGCTAATAGTGTCACCAACAAACATGTACCCTGCTGGGTTTTGTTCCTGGTAGAGAGTAGGATTGGCTTAGCGTGGATGTGGTAATGAGGCTCTCTGGATGCTTAGAAATAGCTCCCTGCTATTGGGGGCTTCCGTGGGTTTTACATTGATGAGAGGAGCTGCTATTTACTATTACTGCCTTTTCTACATGATTCTAAAATTCTGTAGTAGTCTAAAAATGCTTCTTAGTTCATATCATATCATATCATATCATATATCATTTGTTTAAAGAAATATCAAAAGGGACAGACCTATAGGGAAGAAGCAATACACATTGCATCCAGCTGGTTAAAAACAAACAAAACTGTAAATTACCAGTTGTTGAAAATGGCACACATGTCTCTAGGTAGTTAGTCATATTGGTAGTCAGTTTGCAAGCTGCAAAGGAAGCAGGGACAAGAGTAAAGAAAGGGAGCCTGTGCGTTTCCCTCAGGTCTCATAGGTTTGATCAAATTGACTTTAATTGGAAGTGGCAGTTTTTCCATTGAAAGGATTTGAGAAGAAATTCCTCTGTTTTCTGAAGTGAGAAAGAGGATTTCTTTGGAGAATGCTGTTGTAACCTTATGCTCCATTTACATTTCAGCCTTCCAGGTTGCATTTGTCAGTTGCTTTTGAAATTTATGTTCTCTCCTGTTGAATATCGTTGCTTGCACTTTCCAGGTGTTCTTAAAGGTCACTAGAGACTAGAGCGCTTCAATATACGTTTACATTGGGCAATAGACTGAACTTCTGATAGTTTTGTGGTTGTGGATTAGGGAAGGAGTATTTTGCTTGTAGGTTTAATTTTTCCTTGACAACAAAATTGAGGAAATTTGTCAAGGGAACTTGACTTTTGAACAGTTGGGATACAGACCTCATTTAATCTGGCAATTGCTCTGCTGTCTTTTTCTTAAGAGTCTATGAGATGAAAGCTTAGAAAAGAATACCTGTGTGGTATTGATTAAGCCTGCCAACACGTGACCAATGTAAGTCTTGTTAGCAGATGCACTTGCTTCTGGAAGAAATGCAGTGTCTGCCTCCTTCAGTCCTGCTCATTGTTACCGCAGTTACTGTTCATAGGTGTCATCCTTTCACTTGCTTTTTCATATTTAAAAAAAAAAAAAAAAAAAAGCTTTGTTGGAAAAGTTCTGAAGACATAGCTTTTCTTTTTTTTCCCTCCCAGTATTACTTTCCTTCTGATGATAATGTTCAGGTCTATAAATCACAAGGTTTCCTAACAGTCCAGTGGTGGATACAGGGCTGCATTAATAATTTATAAATGTCAGGGTGAAGATAAGGGCTCTGGAAAAACCTACAGTTTTGCACATGTAATATTTAATAAAATTTACAATTTACATTTTAAATTGTAATGCAGTAGATCTAATTTGTGTATGTTTTAATATAAACTGATAGCCTTGAGCTTTCTCACTCCATTCTTTAAAGAAACATATTTACTTTTTCTCACTTTGATACTTATCTTTTGGAGTCTTTTGTTGCAGATTAATGGGTTTCTTGGCAATGATCTTTCCAAGATCTTGGCAGACACTTGCTTTAGAGAGGTGCCACATTTATATTGGAAAACCTTGACGTAGACTTGAAGGCATTCTCTTTTCCTTCCCAGGTGGACCTGGTCCAAGAGGTAAATGATTTTTTTTTATTAGAGAATGTGTTACAAGCTGAGCAGGACTGGGGTTTTTCATGGGTTATGTGGGGCCATTATATCATCCTCTAAAGTTTGTTGTAATAAATAAACTAAGCTACTATATAATAATAGGGACTATTCTTGAATGTTTATCTGTTCTCATCAGGAGGAGGGTGAAAATAAAAAAAAATATCTTGTCTTCCATATGAGTTTTTTCCTACGTACTGCTGATTACACATATCCAAGTGTGTGTGTGGTTTTTGTTGTTTTTTGTTGTTTGTTTTTTGTACACAGAATTAGTATCTGACCTTGAGTTAATGGTATTTAAGGTTTTTTTGGTAAACATCTAATAGAAAGGCACTGGTATACTCTTAAGCCATTTGTATTCTGCCAAGGGACTCTTTGTAAACTGATGGTACAATGGGTTTAACGTATTGGGGCCCGAAGCCACGTATGGTATATCTGAATAACCTGAGAGGTTACTGCTGGCACCTGCAGTGGGAACTTCAGGTGACACTCTGTAGGTCTGTGCTGTCCCATGCTTCCTTCTACTGTTTCCTTCTTTCCACTTGTAGTTTCTTCATTTTCAGGCTCCATTTGGCTCTGAGTACCCACAGATTTGACTCTTGTGCTTTTCAGCTTTTTGCTGTATATGTCATATATCACTTCACTGCTCTTGGCATCTTGGATGCCCTTGTTGGTCATGGAGAGACTTTAGTGCGGAGAAAAAGCAGTGCTGTCTTCATTGCTGATGAATGATGGCAGCTAGATAATTATATGTAAGAATGCTTATTTTGAAACCTAGACTCTCTTATTGGGCAGTGACCCTTCCTCTCCCTTTATGGTTATTCTTACTCTTAATGTTAATGTAATCAGTCATTTGGTGCCAACAAGTACAGGGAATCTAAAACAGTCAGCTATAGAACATGTGTGTACTGTTCAGATTACCTGGAGTTCATGCTTTTCCCACTGTTCCACATATGTAGAAGATGATATTTGTGTAGCATACTGGGTAAACTGGAAATATTTTGGGAGTGCTTATATGGGACTTTGTGGAAAAATTCATTATGACTTCTCAAATATAAGACAGGAAGTAACAGTGAGGGAAGATAATAAACGTTGAATTTGCCTAAAATACCAAATAAAGGTTCTTCCAAATTTCTGTTGGAAAATTTGAGCTTGCTTCTGTGAACCATACATTTTTATATTAGATTCTAGGTGTAAAATGACTAGTCAGTTGCTGGTGAAGACTTTTCTTGTGAACATGTTTTCAAATTCTTGATGATCACCATTAATGAAAGAATTTGTTCATCGCGAAGGAGGTGGCAAATAGAAGAATATTGCATTTTCTCTAGTTGCTGGAAACATGTTGTCATTAGCTAGAATTTAGTAGTTTGAGTGTTTAAAATTCTGTTTCCAGAGTATGATTATCTTTTGTTTATTTATTTATCTTAAAGTTTTTAGTTATTTATTTATGTTTGAGAGACAGAGAGAGAGAGAGAGAGAGCGAGCGAGCGAGCATGCGCACACACGAGAGTACAAGCAGGAGAGGGCCAGAGAGAGAAGACATAGAATCTGAGCAGGCTCCAGGCTCTGAGCTGTCAGTGCGGAGGCTGACGCAGGGCTCGAACCCCGCAAACCACGAGATCATGACCTGAGCCTAAGTTGGCCACCCAGGCGCCCATATGATTATCTTTTAAATTTGGTGGCACACTTTACTTTCTTTAATTGATTAATGTGATCACAGTTTTCCTAATCACATAGATTTTTGAATCCAGTTAAACCTTTCATACTAAGTATTTAAAAACAATACACCTCCCCCCACCTTCCTTGACTCGCCAATTCTTTAGGATTCCAATTATGACACCAAGTAAACATCACTAATGAGCCTATTACGCCTCATGTTTTCTTTTCTCTCTTTTCATGTGGACTTTACAGTGTTCAATTCAGGAACTCAGAAATGTTACTTAGCGAAGTTATTTTTTTAATCCAATAATTCTCTTTTATTAACTTGCAAGGTGAGTATCTTTCAAATAGCATACCCCGCCCCCAGGTCTTCTTTTGGACAGCAGGTGCATTTCCCTTTGAAACGGGGTAGGGGAGTGTTCCCATCTAATGTGTCTTCCTGGAGTGGAAACCAACAAGACTGTAGCAGCCTAGATTTTATTAAATGCAGCTTTCGGTAACATCACTAATCTGGAGTTTTTCTGTAGACACCTTACATGTGCTTTGGGTTTCCCTGTGAATAAACCAGTGTATTGTTTTTATTTCTTTCAGGATTTTCAGAACAGGGTCCTTATGCGGTCTTTCCACCATCCCGTCACTGTAGCTTCACTGGTCATTCACAGATTTATTTGGCCTGTCTGTAATATCCTATTTGCTGCAGACTGTTTTCTTGCCACCTTGTGTACTTCATCCCCAGTTGTTGGTTTCAACTGGCCAGTCTCATGGTTGTTGATACTGCCTGTGTGGTGAAGACTAGATTTTTATCTCTAGCCTAGAGCTTTCTAACCTCTCAACTCTAGAGATCTGTTAGGCATCTCAAATCTAACCTGTTCCAAACAGAATTTCCCATTTTCCTTCTCTGCCCCATTGATATGGGGCAAATGACAGCTCTACTTGTCCAGTTGCTCAGGCCCAGGTCTGGGCCCCTCCTTTGTCTCATGCTACGTCCCATCTGACAACAGATTCTGATGGCTCTCCTTGAACAGCCTATCTACAATCTGACCTCTGCCGGCACCTGCATGCCGCTACCTTGCCTAAATCAATAGTTTCCTAGCCCTACAGCAGCCAGAGAGTGTCTGTTAGAATGTCACTCAGTTCCTTTTCTGTGCAACTGGCTTTTTCCTCTTACTTCAGTAAATGCCCCCGGCTTTCTCTTCCTCTCTGGCTGCCTTCTTGCTTTCACTGTTTCAGCCACCTTGGCCTTTTGCTGCTGTCTGGGCATGCTTCTGCCTTGGGCCTTTGTACTTGCTTTTCTCTCTGCCTGGAGTGCCTTCTCCCAGACAACCACACAGCTTGCTCACGTATGTTCTTTAGGTCAGGTGACCCTTATCGGTGATTACCTTAAATAAATTAGCAGCCTCTCATCCCCTCTGCCCAGCTTTGCTTTTCTCCGTAGCCCTTACCGCCAGGTAATATGCTGCTCTTGTTTTTTTATTGTCTGCTCCTTCCCTTCTATACTCTCAGCTCTCTGAGGTTACAGATTGTGTGTATTCTGGTCGCACAAGTATCTGTAGGGACTAGGGCACTTCCTGGCAGTCAGTGGGTACTCAGTAAATATTTGCTGAATTAATGGAACAGTTAACCAAGACTCTGCTCTGGACTTTGTGTTTATTTGATGATCAGGGTTACAACAGCTGCAACATCTAAGCATTGTGGTCCAGGCCCTGGGACTCCCCGTCCTCCCTGCTCACTCACTGGTTGCCGGCATCTGGACCTGAGTAGTTCTGGTGGTTCTGCTTTTCTCTGAATGACATCAGGCTAACAAAGAAGGCAGGGTAACACATTTGGTCAACCTGGAGACAATCACACCCAGTCAGAATAGCTCAGACATAGAAAATGGCAAATTGAGTTTTGATTTAGACTTCTGCTTTTAGTCGGGGCTACCTTTCCTTTTCATCGAAGACTCGGAATCTAAGTGTTTTTAGAAGGATTGCTCCAATGAGTTTTATGTTTCTGTTTTTCCCTTGATATAATTTGTACCCGTGGATTAGAAGTGCATTATGAATGGTTTTGGTTTTTCATGTATGTGTGAAGTGTAATTGTATTAACTATAAAATTCACCTTGTCCTTACCTTTCGTCAAATGCTGAGAGCTTATGTGCCATGGTTGTGAGTTACTTTGCATCTTGGAGCTCTGCAGACTGAAAGCAACCCTGTCCAGTTTACCTGCTTCTGAACATGTCATGCACAGGTGTAAGCCTGAGCACATACTACTGCATGTTAAAGATTGTTGTGGTCCAGGGCCGCCTGGGTGGTTTAGTTGGTTAAGCGGGCTGACCCTTGATTTCGGCTCAGGTCATGATCTCACAGTTCGTGAGTTTGAACCCCTTATTGGGCTCTGTGCTCATGCCGCGGAGCCTGCCTGGGATTCTTCTCTCTCTTCCTTCCTCTCTCTCTACCCTTCCCTGACTCGTGCTTTCTCTCTCTTTCTCAAAAATAAATAAACTTAAACAAACAAACAAAAAGATGATTGTGGTCCAAAGAAAGTTTCTCTCATTCTTAGCATTACAGGAGATAAAACTTCTCCTTCTATGTGTTCATTAACTATACTTTTACAGCTCTAAGAGGTGGTTTTACTCAATTACAGGGTAATAGCTCATCCTTGTTTTAGTCAGATGTATCTTTTTTCTTGACTGCAGTAAAGCTTTGAGCTTTTTCTTACTAGTTTGTAACATTGCTGTTTGTGTGTTTTAGCTCTTTTTTCTTAACTGCAGTAAAGTTTTGAGCTTTTTCTTACTAGTTTGTAAAATCGCTGTTTGTGTGTTTCAACAGCTGTATTGAAATATAATTCACTTATAATTTACCCATTTAAAGTATACAATTGAATGGCTTTAATATATCACAGGTAGGTGTAACTATCACCACAGTCAATTCTAGAACATTTTTTTATCACCCCTAAAAGAAATCCTGTAACCATAACCGTCATTCCCTGCCCTGTCCCCCGCTTCCTTGGCAACCATTAATCTGCTTTCTCTGTGGATTTGCCTTTTCAGGACATGTACTATAAATGGGGTCATATGATATGTGGTCTTTTGTGACTGGCTTTTTTTTGCATGTCATAATGTTTTCCAGGTTTTGTATCCATGTTGTATCAGTATTTCATTTCTTGTAATTGCTGAATAATGTTCTGTTGTACGGATATACCATATTATAGTTCTCCATCTGCTTAGTTTTTTCTTTATGGCCTTGCTTTGGGCAAGTGAGCTTAGGAATTCTATCCCCTTTCACATCAGGGGCTTGAATTCATAGGCATTTGGTTTCCCTTGTACTTGGCATCGTGGACATCAGGTTTTCTCTTCAGTTGTATGATAACAGAAGCATCCACTTGGCCCCACAATCAGGCAGCTCACCAATGAGTAATATTACCCCTAACAATCTTCAGGGCTTGCCAGAAAACATCAAGATTTTCAGGATATGTTACTTCTGTTTTCCTAATTCAGCTTTAGACACCTGTGTAATTACTATTTCAGGCAGTGCTTTGAACTAGTCTAGCTTATTTCAGAGAACAAAGAACATGCCATCTTACAGTTTTTGTAATGGTGTTAGTTTTATGGGTTGCATGTTAGTCAAGCATAATTATGAATAAAGCAACACAGATGTTTAACCCCTTGAAATCTCTGTGATAGACAAATAATTTTATTTCTTTAAAGCAGTGGTTCTCCTTTGTAAGCAGTTTTGCTTCTCAGATGATATGTGGCAATATTTGGAGTTCTTTTTTATTGTCCTGACTGGAGCAGTGGGTTGTGCTGTTAGGATCTACCATGGGTAGAGACCAGGGATAATGCACAGGACGGCGGACCGCTTCCACACAACAAAGAATGATTTGACCCCAAATGTTTATCTTGCCACAGTTGAGTAGGCCTGGTTTAGAGCGACGGTGAATTTTCCTTAACCTACTGAGCAGCAGGGACACAACTGTAGGTAGTGTGCAAAGTAAAAAATTCTGTGTGGGTTTGGCAGAATTTCACATTTAACAGTATAGGACAACGATTGCTTATATTAAATGAGTTTGTGTGTTCTTTAAAGAAAAGGATGATGGGTCGATTGGTTATTTGTTTTCTCGTTTATGTATGGAAACCTGCTTAGGCACCTCATCTTTTGGAATTCCTTACTCCTACTTCAAATAAGAAGATTGGATATTGTTTGTTATTTAATTTTAATTGAGTTGTTAATTGTAATCTAGAGTTTTGCTGTTCTAGTTGCTTTCCAAACCTTTTGTAGGTCCTGTGTTTTGTTATTCTGTCTTTTTGGAAGAAATGAATATATTTGTCAGAGTCCACTCATCTTCATTCTTTCAGTTCTCCCCCCAAGTTTCTGAGGGGGGAAGTGTTCCTTTAAGCATTACCTCCACTTCTGAATAAGGGGCGCTCATTCTGTGCTTCCTTATGTTTTGGTGCCACAAAGTTCCCTCTCCGAATTTGGCTAGTACATCCCATCTTCATTGTGTAGATTCTTTCAATAAGACGCGTGCTCTAGGGATGAGGGTACGAACTCAGGATTGATGGGAGTTTCAATATTCATTAACCCCAAATGTAGAGAATCGTGGGAGGGGCGTGTGTAGCCAGCCATTTGCCTGTACGGTTGGGTTTGTCTGGGGGAAGAACTTCACAACCTGCTTCTAGTACCACATCAGTTTTAGATAAAACACAGTCTTACCTCTGCCAGGGTTCACAGATCTGCTGACCCCATATTTCTTGGGCAGTTTTCTTAGGTCTTCCGTGTGGGGACCATCTCCTTTTGCTCCTAAAGGAGAATGGTAAATGCAGAAATGGCAAAGGCAGATGTTCTTGAGGTGCTTTGGTTCCTGATCTAGTTAGACTTTCAGAGAGTGGGTTTGAAAGCAAGCTTGTATGGATAGTACTAACAACTCTTAATGGAAAATACCTCCAGCCAGACAAGGTGAATGTTCCCAAAATGCTGTTTTCATGTCAAGGGCCTACAGTGACACCCTTTGGATAGCTTGGCTTTTAAGGACGGGTAATTTAAGGCAATATGGCCTTGTGGTTAAGAGTCTAGGCTCTGGAGTCAGTGGCCCGGGTTCATATTCTAGATCTAACACATAGTTGTGTGATTTTTGGTCAGCTTGCTCAGCCTGTCTGTGCTTGCTTTTGCTTTGGGAAAATGTACGTAACAATAGTACCTACTGAATGGGGTTAGGTTGATCATATGACCTATTTTTTTCATGAATAATTAAAAACAATTTTTTTAAATGTTTATTTTTTTGAGAGAGATTTGGACAGAGTGTGAGGAGGGGAAGGGCAGAGAGAGAGCGGAAAACACAGAATCCGAAGCAGGCTCCAGGCTCTGAGCTGTCTGCACAGAGCCCGATGCGGGGCTCGAACCCACAGACCGTGAGATCGTGACCTGAGCCGAGGTCGGACGCCTAACCGACTGAGCCCCGCAGGCACCCCTGTCCTAGTAACTTTAACTGAGGTTGTGGTGTTGGAGGCGTCCTGAAGTAGAGGAGCTTGAGAGAAACTTACGAGGTAACGGTGACGGGATTTGTTGACGTCAGGATGAAAGGTGGGCAGTAAAGATGCTGCCTCTCTTGCGTAGCAAGGATGGGCAGGGGAACTAGTCACCGGGAGAGACCATCTAGAAGAGGGGCTCATTTGGGGCCAGAGTGTGCCTTTAGTTTGGATATGCTGGGGACACTTTGGAGACCTCCGGGAGGAGACTTCAGGTGGACAGTCTTCACTCTGCCGAAGTTTGGTAGACACATTTGGGGATCACCTGTGTGTATGTGGTGTGTGTGGACCGACGGAAGTGTAAGAGATTGACCAGGATGGACGTTGGGAGAAGGGGGCCCCGCACAGGGCCCTGTGGAACTCCTGCACTGGCTGGCCCGGCTGGGGGCCAAGGGTCAGGCAGGTAGGCTCAGGAGAGGACCGTGCCAGGTAAGCCAAAGGCAAAAAGCCTTTCCAGAAGGAGGGTGTGTGGTCAGCCCTCTCAGGGGATGCTGAATGGCCAGATGGTAATGAGGTGGACAGCTCTCCAGTGACAGAGAGGAAATGGCTTTAGTGGGAGTTGTTTCAGTGAGCATGTGATAGGTAGGCATGGTCCTTGTCAGGTGGTGGAGAAAGGACACAGGTTAACAACAGATGACGTGGGGTGCTTGGGTGGCTCAGTTGGCTAAGTGTCTGATTTTCGGCTCAGGTCATGATCTCACGGTTCGTGGGTTTGAGCCCCGCATCGGGCTCTGCGCTGACAGCTCAGAGCCTGGATGGAGCCTGCGTTGGATTCTGTGTCTCCCTCTCTCTCTGCTTCTCCTGCTTGCACTCTGTTTCTCTCTTTCTCTCTCTCTCTCAAAAATAAAAAATAAACATTAAAATTTTTTTTAAAAAAATTAAAAAAAACAATGATGACAGTAGTGGGATCCACGAGGGTCCTTTTATAGGCAGGATGGGGAACAGTGGGAGTCTGGACTCTGGTCTGTCTGGGAGCCTTCCTGGAGTTGGGCAGCAGAAATGCCTGAGGGCCTGAATTTGAGCTGAGGTTAGGTAGACCGAGGGGAGGGGACGATTATTCTGAGCAGATAGGTTCCTGAGATGGAAGGAAGTGTTTTGAGGTAGCTGGAGCATACGGGAGAGGTGGCGATGGGGCTGGACAAGTGAAGGGACAGTCAGGATGTGAAGGTCCCTGCAGTCTTTGGAAAGAGGTGATGGATAGTGAATTGCACTTTAAGGGCTGAATTGTGTTGTGTGAATTGTATCTCTATAAAGTTGTTTTAAAAAAGTGGTGCGGTTGTCAGAGCTGCTGGCTGGTTGCACTGCAGGATGAATCGGAAGGAAGGCAAAAACAAACAATTTGAGTCACAGAGACCGGTTAGAAGGCAGTTGTATTAATCTATGCGAAAGATGATGGCTTGTTACATTTCGTCTGGAGCAACGGATAAATCAGAGATTCGGCATGTGATTGGGAGACCCGAAGAGCTGAGCAAAATGCCTGGTGTGTGGTTAGGCATGTGACACACATAAATATTTCTTGCTCTGGTTCAATGAGGAAGAATTATGTGTACTTCACTAGCTGCATTTGGTGAGTCAAGTGTCCTGCGGAATCTGGCTTGAGTAAGTGAGATGATTGGAATTCAGGGAGTGAAAAGTCAGGAGGGAGAGGCAAGTTTTCATGGATAAGTGAGTTTTACATGATCCCAGAGAGGATCTGTTTGAATTTTTGTTATTTGTAGTCAATTTTACACAATCTGGTTCTTAATTGTGCAGTAGAACCCCCACTTCCCCTCAAGAGAAGATAAGTTCTTGAGGGTATGGATGGTGTTGGGCTCCATTTATGTCTTGCATGGCACAGTGTACTATTGGGGATTATCTACTGTTGAGAGTTTACATTTGTAGAGCGCTTTGCAATCTGTGAGCGCATCTCCATATGGTATGCTTAATTAACTTAATCCTTACAGCAGCTCTCGTGGCGTGGCTAGCTGTCGTCCCCGTTTTACAGCAGGGAAACGGGTTCAGAGAGGTAGAGCGATTTGCCCAAGGCAGGACAGCACATGGCACTGCCAAGAACTTGGGTCTTGGCTTCTCAGCCCAGTTCTGTGCTGGGCCTGACCTTCTGGGACCTGCTTGGATAGTATCAGGAAGTGGGTTTCTTTTTTTTTTTTTTTAATTTTTTTTTTTTTTTTTAATGTTTTATTTATTTTTGAGACAGGGAGAGACAGAGCATGAACGGGGGAGGGTCAGAGAGAGGGAGACACAGAATCTGAAACAGGCTCCGGGCTCTGAGCTGTCAGCACAGAGCCCGACGCGGGGCTCGAACTCACGGACCGCGAGATCATGACCTGAGCCAAAGTCGGCCGCCCAACCGACCGAGCCACCCAGGCGCCCCAGGAAGTGGGTTTCTTAAGTATGGTTTCGGCCCCGAGCGTGACTGAATTTTTAGGTTTTTATCTGCATCGGCTCGGGTCGGTAGTGAGGGGTTTGCGGGTGGGTTGTTGGCTTGATTTTGAAGGGGCGAGCGATGTTTGTACGGAAGGTGCGGTCACCTGAAGTCAGAAAGAGTGCTTCCGTATCACCGACTCTTGAAGGCCTTGGACTCCGATTAGCGGAAGACAGAGCCAGGCCGGCTGCCCGGATTTAGCAGTTGAGATGGGGTGACGAAACACAACCTGACGAGTGTGGAAACCAGTGAGAGGAGGATGTGTTTGCCACGAGTCCTAGGGGTACTGCTTTTGGAAATGTGAGTTGTAAGTCTGTTTTGAAGATCCTCTCCACTCCAGCACGAGCAGTACATGTTTTTGTGGGCTTAAAAAATTTTTATCAGAAAAACTATTCACCTTCGCTTCCTTGGTGACATCACGCAATCTCGTGGCTTTCAAAACTAAATTAAAAAGTAAGTTTTGGTCTCCAGCCTGGACCTCTGAAAATCTTCACGTGGTTTTTATAGGCTTCTCAAACTCTGCATGTTCATACCTGAGCTCCTGATCTTCCTTCCAGAACTTGCGTAAACGTCAGCTTCATTCGCCCAGTGGCTCATGCCAGAAAGCTTGGGGTTGTTCCTGACTTCTTTCTCTCACACCTCACCTCCCGGTTTGTCAGCACATCCTGTTTGAGCCTTATCTTAAAGATACATAGAAAACAGGACTTGTCCCCTCTCTGCCACCACCGTGCCAGTCTGCCCCAGCTGCCTTCGCCGCTTACCTGGCCTGTTGTAGCCGGCCGCCTCCCTGGCCGGTCTTCGTGCTGCAACACGTGCATCCCTTCAGGATTTTTCTCAGTGGCCAGAGTGATCTTGAACAGAAGTCAGATCATGTCTTCTTGCTCTGTTGCTCAGATCCCCGCAGTGGCTCAAGTGTCATTCGAGTCACTGCATGTCACATCATGGCACTTGAGTAAAGGCATCAAAGTTCTTACTCTGGCCTACAAGGCGGGATCCAGCCCTCCCACCCCCCACCCCCATCTCCTCTCCAGCTGCTTCTCTCTTTCTCATACCACTGCAGCCTCCTATGTCCTGAGTGTGCCCAGCTCACTCTTGCCTCTGGACATTTGCACCTGCTTTCTCTCTGCTGGAATGCTCTCCCTTCGTGTGTCCTTACTGCGTTTTCTCTAAATGTCTTGCTCGGGGCAAACCCTGAGGGCTTCCCCGACCATCATTTAAAATTGCAATGTACCCATACTCTATGTCCCCCTTGGATTCCCCATGTAAGATCTTTTCGTGTACTATATATGTATTATTCTTTTGAGTATGATTCTTTTCCCCACTCCCTAAAACATAAATGCCACGAGGGCAGGGAGTTCGTGGTTCTTTGCTACTCTCCTCACACCTAGAACGGTAACTAGTACGCAGCAGGGGTTTGGTAGACATTTGTTCTGTGAATAAATGAAGATTGTTGTGAATCTGAACATGTTATAGAGTAGCTTTTCTCTCGTGTTATTTGTTACAATATGTTCTACTGCTTTCTGTTCAAGTGGGTGGAGCAGTGGGTTGACAGAGACACTTTCAACGTTTTTGTCTTTCTTAGTGGACAAGAATTTCTTTTCTGGAAGGGAAGGGCAAAGACAGGTTTCCTAAATCTGTCTGTGTGAATTATCAGCCTGGATGCCTGTAGGAAAAGTTAGCACCTATGAAGAGCTGGTGACCCTGGGAACATAGATTGTAACCTGAGGAGTAGGTTGTTCAGGTTGGATGGGGTTTACCTGTAGAACTGCTTTCCCTTTGGAAGAATCATTGGGTGTGTGGCTTTGTGCACATGATCTCTTCTCAGTTGCCCTTCTGTAGTCTGTAAAGTGGGGACAGTGACTTCTGTCTGGTTCACTTCACTGAGTTGAGAAAAAGAACTGAGTGAGATCATGGCAGGAATCTGCTGTGAACCCGGTGTTGTTAACAAAAACGCTGTTGTTGTAATGGTAAATCTTTTCTAGCAAATTGAAGTGACAACTACCCTTCTCAGTGCCATCTGGCTTCTCTCTGGGTCCCTTTCCTTAAATGTCACATTATTGTTGTATGTTGGTCATTGTGAGATGAAGCTCAGAAAAATTATGATTAGTATGGGAAATGCAGAGGGAGAAAAATATCCCCACTGCACTGTATTTTAGAGCCAAATGTAAATGGTAATTGACTTTTGTTTTGGATTATCACTGTTCTTAGTTACCTGAAAGTTGGATACACACACGGGATTTCATTTTGTGGATGCTTTCTCTGTTTTTTCTTGAATTTTTCTTTCTTGCTTACTCTTGGCAGAAGCAACTCAAATTTCTTTGTAAATAGAAGCTAGTATATGATTTTGTAGGGAGTGGTGTTGGATGTATAATTTGGACTTACTATTTTTTTCTTTTTTGAGTGCTGAAATAATATTTTTACATAATTTTCTGGTTATCTTCTTAACCCTGGAGAGAATGGTCTTTTTCTTAAATTCATCAGATGTCTGTCCTGAAATACATCTGCGAGGTTTTCAGCCTAAGCCCTTGTTCTTTCGGATTCCCGGGAGACCTTGATATGTTTTTCAGTGTCAAAGAGGAATGTTTTAACAACGGCGTTAGCTGATAGTTTTCTTTCTTGCATGATTGGCTTGTTCATGCTTTAACTTAAGCCCAGTGGAGAAAGTAATATGTCTCTTTGAGTATTTTCAATTGCTAACACTAGTGGCCTACAGGGACTTAGGAGTATATTACTGTCTGTTTAGCAGATGATTCATATGGGCAGAACTTTTGCAGGCACTAAGATAATTTTTCATTTTCTTAAAATATGTTTAGAAAATGGAAATCCTATCTAGAAGCATATTTCCCGTGTAGAAGGAAGCAATCTAGGTTTGTGCTACATGCTTTCCCCCTTCTGACTCTGTTTTATTTTATTTATTTATTTATTTATTTTTAATGTTTATTTTTATTTTTGAGACAGAGAGAGACAGAGCATGAACGGGGGAGGGGCAGAGAGAGAGGGATACACAGAATCGGAAGCAGCCTCCAGGCTCCGAGCCATCAGCCCAGAGCCTGACGTGGGGCTCGAACTCACGGACCGCGAGATCGCGACCTGAGCTGAAGTCGGACGCTTAACCGACTGAGCCACCCAGGCGCCCCTTTCTGACTCTGTTTTAAATGATCAGCTTTATTTGCTCCTTCATGGGTCTGTCTCCCATAGGTGGTTGTGAACATTTTTTATTTTCTCGAATGCCTAAGGATAGTTGAGGTGCTTATGGAAAGGTCTTTTCTGGTGTCAGATTTGACCTAAGAGCTTTGGAGAGAGTATATGATAATTTTTATGGTTTTGGCGTGACCGAAGAGAATTTTCTCTGTGTCTAAGGCGTGTAATTGCAAGCTGATTTGTTTGTTGCTGTCTAAGTAAAGAGGACCGATCTTTTGTTTGTTTGCATATGTTGTTTCTTATCCGGCCCTAGTAACACGAGAAACAGATGGTTCTCATATTGATCAGTTTGCTTTTTTGGCATTAGAGCATTGAGGGCGAGGACTCTTGAGTTTTTCCGTCATTGTATCTTCAGTTCCGAACACCTGGCACATAGATAGTGTTAAGTACAGATTGTTGAGCAAATGAAAGAAGACGATACAGGACTGCAAAAGATAAATTACTGGCGATTATGACTGTCCAAAAACTGGTAAACAAAACAGTCTGTGTCCATCTGTTGTCCTCCCCCCCCCCTCCTATAAACTTTTTGTTAAGAACCGTGTTGGGTTGGAATTTGGGACTCTATCTTCTCATTGTAAAGTCTTAAGAACTTCAGGCTTTCCTTGTTGGGTTTAGTTCTAGGGAGGAGTTTATTAGGGAAATTACTAAGAGTGGAAATTTGGAAGAATGTAAAAACTACCTAATATTCCCTAAACATGGAAGATTGTTTTTGGAAGCTGTTATGTTTTGTTCAGGCAGAGATAATGTATCTTCAGAGGTACCATTTTTCATGGAAAATAAATAGAACAGTAGACTTCGGAGATGGGAAAAGGTACATTGAAGGCAAAAGAATCTTGTGGTCATCACTTTTGTTTGCGTCAACACTTGGTTTATTCTTGAGAGGAGCTCTGGAATGTGGCTAGAAAGTTTTCCGAAGATAGTACCCTGTGAGAGACATCTTGAGACATGTTTTGAGTCTGTCCAGATTATTGGTTTTCCAGGTGGAAATAGTTTTAGTATATAGGTTCTTGCCCTTTCAAATTAATATTGTGGGTTATGAAGCTCCTTTTGGATAATTGTGCCCATTGTATGTTTTCTACCAGGGTGTATTTCACTTTTTCCTTAAAAAGAAGAAAACGGTGTACAGAAAGTGTGCTTTACTAGTATGCATTCAGACGTTTTCATTTGTGGTGCGGTAGTAAATCCCAGACCATATGCTAGCTGAGACCAAAACTGCATATAATTAAACTTTGTGTCATTTGTCCCACCTTTTTTCCTGTGGCCCATGAGAAGTTTTTAGGGCTAAAAAGCAAGTAAGAGATTAATGTAACAAAACACCACCTTAGGAAGGAAATATGAGAAGATGTTAAAGTAAAATCCTTTTCTTTCTCTCTTTTCTTGCCTAGCGTTTTTGAAGCATTGGGGTAGTTGGAGTGGCTGGATTTTCCCTGGAATTGAGTGAGAAATTCAGAAGACTGAAGCCCAGGCTTACTGTCTACCTTTCACGGAGGCCTAGCCGTGAGAGGACAGAAGAAGGCACGTGGCGAATCATGACAGCTGACAAAGACAAAGACAAAGACAAAGAGAAGGACCGGGACCGAGATCGGGACCGAGAGAGAGATAAACGAGACAAAGCAAGAGAGAGTGAGAATTCAAGGCCACGCAGGAGCTGTACCTTGGAAGGAGGAGCCAAAAATTATGCCGAGAGCGATCACAGTGAAGATGAGGATAATGACAACAATAGTGCCACCACGGAGGAGTCCACCAAGAAGAACAAAAAGAAACCACCGAAAAAAAAATCTCGCTACGAAAGGACAGATACCGGCGAGATAACATCCTACATCACTGAGGATGATGTTGTCTACAGACCAGGAGGTAAGCAGCGTTGCATTTGGCCTTCACAGTGTTTGTGCTGGAGAAGGACATCAGCATTCACATGCCACTTTACGTGGTAGGGACGGCAGGGGACCCAGAAAAGGAGATGGTAGTTTGGGGTAGGAGACATCAAGGTAGGAAACACACTGACCCACTTTTGGGCAGTTGGGTCCGCTGGCTTCTTGCTTGCGTCGGCCTCAACTTGGTCTTCCGTGCTCGCTGTGCACGTCAGTTCTTTCCTTGGGTCCCCTCTTGCTGCTTCTCTCCCTTCACCGTCTACTCAGTACATTTCATCTTTTCATTTCCTCCTTGCTTTTTATCTTCAAACACAGGCAGTGGTGACCCTGCAGAATAGAATACCTGGTGGGGCAAGTAAACTTTAAGATTCTTAGAAGCAGGTGTTTCACATTGGCCACAGGAGTGAGCAGAAGCTCAAGAAATATTTGGAAAGACCTTTAAACCAAAGTAAATTTCTCCTGATAACCTCCTTTTCCAAGTCACTGAGCTTCAGGATCTCTGACCAATAATGATAGATGAAGACAACTAACTTGCTTTGTTTTCCAGATAATTTCCTATAGTTTACTCAGTATGTTGAGGTTCAAGGTATTGTTCAGAGAGAGACGGACCCAGCTTTCAGATGAGATGCAGGGAAACCAGTGCATGAGAACCCGCGGACGCCAGCAAAACTTTCCTTTTTCACGTAATGTGTTGTTTGTGTTCAGGTACTTTTCTTACAGAAGTCCGTAACACTAGCTACAATCATTTTGTTTGAATTATAATGCTGAGCAGTGCCATGAATTTCATAGGAGATGGAATTAAGAATTAAAAGCCTCCTGGTTGGAGGGTTTAGGGTTAGGGTGCCTGGGTGGCTCAGTCGGTTGAGTGTCCAGTGTTTGATTTTGGCTCAGGTTATGATCCCAGGGTCGTGGGATTGAGCCCCATGTTGGGCTCTGTGCTGAGTGTGGAGCCTGCTTGAGGTTCTGTCTGTCTCTCTCTCCCCCTCCGCCTCCCCGAAAAGACTCCCGTTTGCTGTTTTTCCAGGAAAGGGAGATTGAAGAAATGATGTTATGTCGTTAATCTGGTGCCGTTGTTCTACTGAGGAGTGCCGTCAGTTTGCTGAACTTTGCATGAAGTACTGGAATTTTTCCTTGTGTAGGAGTTTGTTTTGAATTTCCAAAGATAATCAAGATTAGAACTTACACAGTTACACTTGTAGTCACAGCTACAATTTATTGGTTGATGAGTGACTGAGAAGATATTTATGTGATGTAAAAGTGATCAGCGTTAGGTTTCAGAGAAGCCGGGGCTCTGCTGCGGAGATAGAGTCCCAGTCGAGTCACGTGTCGGTTATACTGCTGTCTGTGTCTGTGATTTTACAGACTTAGGTATTGCACAGTAAGAATTTCTGAGCCACTGAAGAATATCTCATTATAGAGTTACCATGGATAACTTGTGGGCCTGTTCAGTTCTAAATCATGAGAAAGGAATAGAATGTGTTAACTTCTTTAGGTACAGATTATAGTATTGTAACTTGAAAATAGGGAAAGATCTGGGGCTCGGTTGGTTAAGTGTCTTGACTCTTGGTTTTGGCTCAAGTCATGATCTTGATCTCACGGTTTGTGAGTTTGAGCCCCACGTCGGGCTCTGCACTGACAGCGTGGAGCCCGCTTGGGGTTCTCTCTCTCTCTCTCTCTCTCTCTCTCTCTCTCTCTCTCTGCTCCTCCCCTGCTTGCGTGCATGCACACACACTCTCTCTCAAAATAAATAATTAAACATTAAAAGAAATAAGGAAATATCTTACTGTTCTTTTCTCATGATACATAACAATTCAATGCGGTGATGTGATTGTTTGGGTCATGGTCAAAAGGCCAACTGCCTCTTGCGGTGCCGAATGGCCGTCTTTCTCGATGGAACGTTACTCCTGTGTCAGTGGCGGTGCTTCCCGTGAGTATTTGTTGTCCGGTACACGTGGGAAACGCTGCACGTCCTATCCCTGTCCTAAGAGATTCATGGTGAATGACCCTGAGAAGTCCTGCAGTTGAGGAAACTTCTGTAACGTTTAAAAAACCCCCCACAAAACCTGCTGTTTTTCCCATTTATGGGATTGTGGTACCCTCTTTCTGCTGATTATCTCCCTAAGAGAAACCAGTGTTAAGAAAAGTAGTTCGAGAGCCACTGCACTTTCATTCTGCACCTTCTGCGGGATAATAGAAATCCTTCCTACTTGATGTTTGGAAGAGTATGTGAAAGAAAGTTGTTCGCGGCTTATTTACAAAACAGTGAGTTCTTAAAGTGTTTTGGAATTGAGCTGAGAATATTTATGGAGGCAGGCATTGTTCAGTGAATCTGAGGACCGTTGTGAAATATGAAAAAGGTATGCTTTCTCGGGAAGCTGAATATGTTATGAAGAATCTATGAAAACCCAAAGGATTTGAAAGTTTTCTGTGACACTCAGAGCATAACCACTTTGCGTGAGGTGCCCCTCGTACTTGGGAGGGTGACGGTGTCGTGCCTGGCACTGGCACATTGCCGGGTCCGGTGGATGTTTGGCTCTTTGGTGAGGAGACTAACCTTGACCTTCGGTGTTCTCCCCCCCCCCCCCCCCCGCCCCTTCCTTTTTAGGAGAGGCTTTTGAAGTTGAAGGGCTTGGTTGCTGTCTCCAGATAGCTTCTTTCTAACTGGAGGGTTGTTAAACACTGCCTATTTTTATGTTTACACAAGCGTGGCGCTGTGTTTAGATTCCCAGATGGGACTTGATTTTTCTCCTTTCTTTTGTCTTCTTGTCTTTTTCTTTCTTGGCGCAGAGCACTATAGTACCATCTTTTGTTAGTGACGAAAAACCATTCTCACCCCGTCACAGAGATTCTGTATGCTTAGTTACATCTGAAATGTTTAGGTAGGAACTCCATAGGACGTCATAAGGGATTTCTTCAGTGTATTATTCTGTTCTGAAGATTAGATCTTTTATGCTTGTTGGTTTCTTTAGGACATAAAACACATTAAGTTTTGTGTTTTTGCTTTCTGTTTTTGTGAATTGGTTTTAATACTCAGATTAAGTGTAAAATATAGATAGTTCCCACTATAAGAACAAGCCCCACAGTGAGGATTAAAAAAAAACAACCAAAAAACAAACCTAGCCTCTAACTGTACTTCCTTGTCCTAGGGGGACAGGTCTATCTATATTCAGATTATCTGGTCTGAGAAGAATGAGATTTTTTTGAGAAAATGGGTATGATTTAGAATTTGTCACTAGCTAAAATTTAATTTTATGCATGGTCACAACGAGCTCTTTTATGCCCCTGCTGTTCATCTCTGGAGTTATTTTTATTTTGTCCTTAGGAGCTCAGCAGGATAGACCTGAATGTACTCATTGCCCATGTTACTTCCTGCCTCCGGCCCTTTGCACTTGCTTTTGCCTCAGGCTAGTGAGTCCCCCCCATACCTGCATACAGACAGATTTCCTTCTTTCCTATTCTTTTTTCAGTGTTCCCATTTCAGTGTCACTGCCTTTCCTCTCCCAGGTTACACAGATTTTCTTAATAAACACTGCTGTCACAGCATTAAGTATCTTTTCTTCTAGAGCTTACAACTGATAATTTTCTGTTTATTTCTGTTATTTTGGGATTAATATCTGTCTCCCTCCTCCATAGAGGAAAAAGATCTGGTTTTTTTTTTTTTTTTGCCTATCATTGAATTCTTGGCACCTATGACAGTGGTTTACACATAGCACACCACTACGTGTACCAAATATTTGTTGAATAAATAAAATTCTGAAAACCTTTCAAAAATTTATTAACTGATTAATGATGTCAGGATTAAAATAATGCTCATGGAAGTCTATCTTGAATCATTTATTTGCCAATGAATGATTTAACAGACTTGTTGTAAAATAAAAACCAAAACCAAAAAGCTCGTGGGGCTCTATTATATATTGTCCCCATGTCTAATCTAACTTCTTTGTTGTCTATCAACCATTACTCTATTTTTGAGATGGCTGTCACGGTAACAAATTGATTTATTACACAGCTGTGTGCAGCCAGATTTCCCTTACGGGCTTCTTTAGCATAGGATATTGATTTTTAAAGTTTGCTGTGGGTGGCATATTAATTTCTTTCCACTATTTTCTAATTCCCCTCCCCCAGCTTTATTGAGATAATTGATATATAATATTGTTCAGGATGTACAATATAGTGATTTTGTATATGTATACATTGCAGAACGATTACCACAGTAAGATTAGTTAACTTGTCCATTACCACATATAGGTACTAGTGTGTGTGTGTGTGTGTGTGTGTGTGTGTGTGTGTGTGGTGAGAACTTCTAAAATTTGCTCTTTTAACAACTTTCAAACTTGCAGTGCAGTATCGTTAACTGTAGTCACCATGCCGTACATAATATCCCCAAAACTTTTTCATCTTGTAGATGGAAGTTTGTATCCTTTGACCACCTTCACCCATCCCCTATAACCTCTGCCCCACTCCCTCCCTGTGGCAAGTACTAATCTCTTCTCCTGGTCTCTGTTTCTATGAGTTTGGTGGTGTTAGATTCCATGTCTAGGTGAGACCACACAGTATTTGTGTTTTTCTGTCTGTTTCACTTAGCATAATGCCCTCAAGTTTTATCCATGGTGTCAGGATTCCACCCCCAACCCTCCTGGTCCCTTTATGACGGCTGAATAATATTGTTTACGTATACGCCACATTTTCTTTTTTCATTCGTCCATTGGTGGACACTTAGGTTATTTCCATTTCTTGGCTATTGTAAATAATGCTGCAGTGAACATAAGGGTATGGATATCTCTTCTAGATGGTCATTTCATTTCCTTTGGCTAAATACCCAGAGGTACAATTGCTGGATCATACGGTGGTTCTGTTTTAGTTTTTTGAGGAATTTCCAAACCATTTTCCATAGTGAGTGGCTGTACCCATTTACATTCTCACCGAGTGTATTCGCTATTTTCAGTTAGATACTATGATTTTTTTTTTTTTTAATTCCTGATCAGGTAAAATAGTCAAAAAATTAAATTCAGATTATTGAGAGAGACTTTTTAATTTTAGCATATCAGTTTGCTTGCTATTTTGATAAGGAAACACGTTCTTTAAAAAGTGCCTACTAGTTTGATTTTCTGTTTCTTGCATTTGGGGGGAAAGATTCAGGATTTTCAAGTTTGTTATATTTGTGTTCCTTCTACACTTATGAAAGTGTCGTATTTTTCATGAAGATAAATTTTCATAAAATTTTATATATGTTTTATATATAAAAGACAAAGAACTTTAAGTTTGTGGTTTATGAAATCTTAGGTGAAATAAAACATTTCCCCTTTTTATTTGCAAATTTTCCTCATTATTAGGAATTGGGGACTTGAACTGAAAAAAGACCTAGAAACTAGAATTGATTATACGTTGAACATGGAGGTGTTAATTTCTTTTGATACAAACGGAATTTAAGCTGGAAAAAAAATCCAAACCAAACAAAATAAAACCTGGGAATCTGGTTTGAATCAGAATGGAATGTGCATATTTTAAAAAACATATTGAAGTTAAAAGTAGACTATTAAGCATAATGTTGAGTAGACACAAAAAAAGTATAACACCGTATGATTCCTTTTATATAAAGTTAACAAATAGGCAAGGCTAATCTCTGGTGTTCCGAAGTCGGGTTCTGGCTACACTGATGGGTGTAACTGGTGTCTGAACGGAGCACGAATAGCACCCTCGGGGGTCTCGTCATGTTCTCTTTCGTGGTGACGCTGCTGCTTACGTGGGTTTGTTCACACTGTGAGAATTTATCATGCTTCGCACTTTTCTGCGTATGTGTTGTACTTCAATGAAAAATTTAAAAAGAAAAAGTTAAAACATGAAACCATTTTCCTAGTGGATAATTTCCCTTTGATTCAAGTTCCTAAAGAGGGAAAAGAGTCCCCAGCGTTTTACCAAATGGCATGTCTTACTTAACATGTAGCTGCTGATTATTCCCCGAGGGGTTGGTCTCTGACCTGCTAAGAGACTGGCTTTGGTTTCCAAGTCTTGATTCTCTGAATAATTGAAAGCTTATCTATGGTAACCGCTAAGACAAACCTTAGAAATAAAAAGCACAAATAAAGTTCTGCCATTTGGTGTTCCAGGACATAAATTTTTGGAGAAAATAAAACTGCATTCAATGCATAACTTTTTATCCATGTCTCTTGTGCTTGTAGAAGAATTTTAGGTAGTCGTGACATACAAATGAAGGTGTCTTGGGGCGTTCTTATTTTGGGTTGCAGCACAACCCACTTTCTGATGAGAGCAAGAATATTTTTTGTGTAACAAGAAACGTAAATTCTGGATAAAGGAACCTTTAAGGCCCAGCTTGAATCAAGAAAGCGGTTTGACATGTGTTACAAGTTTGTTTGCACTTAATAAGCCTAATATTAACCTGCGTAATGCCTTTTGGTGGATCCCTGTTGTCAGTAGGATCGAGTCCACAGTGTTCATTGGCATACCAGACTCTCTTGTGATTGCATACCTACATAATCGTCTTTAGACCTCTTATTTGGGAGGAGGAAGCCCAGTGAGGCAGTGTACCCATTTGCTAGGGCTGCTGAGTGCCTTCAACAACAGAAATAACTTGTCTCATAGTTTTGGAGGCTAGCACTTCAAGATCAAGGACAGGGTCCTTCATGCTCCTTGTGAAGGCAAGAGGAAAGTGTCTCTTTCTTCAGGCTCTTCTGAGCTTCTGGTAGTTCCTTGACTTGTGCACAACTGTAGTCTTCATATGGCGTTCTCCATGTAGGCCTGTCTCTGCATCTGCCCAAATTTCTCCTTGGCTTAAAAGGACACCAATCATTGGGGTGCCTGGGTGGCTCAGTCGGTTAAGCGGCCGACTCTGGCTCAGGTCATGATCTCACAGTCCATGAGTTCGAGCCCCATGTCAGGGTCTGTGCTGACAGCTCGGAGCCTGGAGCCTGCTTCAGATTCTGTGTCTCCCTCTCTCTCTGCCTCTCTCCCACTTGCACTCTGTCTCTCTCTCTGTCTCTCTGTTTCTCTCTCTCTCTCTCTCTCTCTCTCTCTCTCTTTCTCTCTCTCTCTCTCTCTGACCCTCCCCTGTTCATGCTCTGTTTCAAAAATAAATAAACATTAAAAAAAGAAATTAAAAAAAATTAAAACAAAAAAGGACACCAATCACGGTGGATTAGGGCCCTCACCCTGCTACATAGGGTGTTAGGGGCCACCTCGTTGTAGCTCGTTACATCTGCATTGATGCTTTTTTCTTCATGTAAGGTCACATTCTGAGTATTGGTGGTTAGGACTTCACATCTGAATTTTGGGGGAATACAATTCAGTCCATAACAGGTGGGTAGAGCTTTGTTGCTAGGTAGACAGACTCGGGCCTGAGTGAGCACATCAGCTGTATTTAGTTCCGTGTCCTTGGAACAGTTGTGAAAAAAGGACTTTTTTTAAGTTTCTTTATTTTAAGAGAGAGACGTGGGAGGGGCAGAGAGAGGGAGGGAGAGAATCCCAAGCAGGCTCTGCATCGTCAGCGCGGAGTCCGATGCGGGGCTCCAACCCACGAACCGTGAGATTGTGACCTGAGCTGAAACCAAGAGTTGGATGCTTAACTGACTGAGCCACCCTGGCTTTTATTTTGTTTTGTTTTGTTTTGTCTTTTTTTTTAGAGAGAGAGAGAGAGAGACATAGCACGTGTGTGTGGACAGGGGAGGGAACAGAAGGGGAGAGAGAGAATTTTAAGCTCAGCATGGACCCCCGATGGGCTCAATTCCACCACAACCCTGGGATCTTGACCTGAGCCGAAATGAAGAGCCGGATGCTTAACTGACTGAACCACCCATGCCCCCCAAACATGTACTTCTTGTTTTTAATTACATTACAAATGTGCTTTTAGTTGTAGATTGCATTAATTTTTATTTTTCCCACTTTTATTGAAATTTTATTTCATCTTTTTCTGAGCCTCAAGAAGTGATTGCCTTTTAGTGCCTATTAGGAAGGTAGCCAAATTCTGCATATGTAAAAGAAAAATTTTAGCACATTAAAAGTTATTACTTTATCTCTCTGGGGGTAGAAGAAATGAGAAATTGCTGTTCTAAAATTACCGTAACAAAAAAATGGAAAGTGATGGAAATTTTATGACTAATTGTATCTTTTTTGATTTCCTAAGGAAAGAAGGGGTCATTAAGTATAGTGGACCATGTACTCTAGAGACACCTGCTGCTCCCAGTGTTGGCCACAGATTGACATCCATGAGAGTTGGTTAGAAATGCAGAATCTCAGGTTCTACACCGGATCTGCTGAATCGGAGTTCTTGTTATCATGAGATTCCTAGGTGATTTAAATACATATTAAAGGTGGAGAGTCATCGATCTAGACCAGTGCTTCCCAGGCTTTTTCAAGTTAAGGTACAAATGGAAAATGAGCACGTTGCCTTACGGGCTGAGAGACCAGCCTCCCAGCACACCTGTCAGTTATTTATGACAGACTAGAATTTAGGCTGATCTAAAAACAAGAAAAAAAAAGGAGGCCGGGGGGAAGGAAGATAGGCCTCCATGGCTTGAGATTTTGATGTGACAGAAAGCACATACGGTTCAGGAGGAACAGAGCAGTCGACTAATCAGTTGGGAATGATTTGGACCTTATAAAGTGCTTGGTTGCAGAAGGAACTGTGAACTTGGGTGGAAGCAGACACCTGGTGGGGGGAGTGTGGAAGCTGTAGCCATGGATGGTAACTAACCACCACGTTTAAAGCACCTCCTGTTGGGGAGCCTGGGTGGCTCAGTCTCCCGCTTCCTGAGTTCGATCCCCACGTCAGGCTCTGTGCTGATAGCGGATTCTGTGTTGCTCTTGCTTTCTGCCCCTCCCCTGTTCGCACATGCATGCGCGCGCGCTCTCTCTCTCTCTCTCTCTCTCTCTCTCAAAAATAAATAAACGATTTTTTTTTAAAAAGCATCTACTGTTTCCAGTACTGGGCTTATTTTACGTGTGCTGTTGCTAGTCCTTACAAAGTCCCTGTAGGGGCACCTGGGTGGCTCAGTCAGTTGGGCGTCCGACTTTGGCTCAGGTCACGATCTTGTGGTTCAAGCCCCGCGTCAGGCTCTGTGCTGACAGCTCGGAGCCTGGAGCCTGCTTCAGATTCTGTCTCCCTCTCTCTCTGCCCCTCCCCCCACTCACACTCTGTCTCTCTCTCAAAAATCAAATAAAAACATTAAAAAAATTTTTAAAAAGTACCTGTAAAACCTAGTCGTTTCCCTGTTACACAGATGAGGAAACTAAGGCACAGGGGCCAGTGTCACAGAGCTAGTTTGTAAGATGGAATGGGCCTGTGACAGAATTGTTAAGGCCAAGAATGGATGGACATTTATATAAAATATTGAAGATGATACCAAAAACACACCTTTTGAAAGGAGATTAGGCCCATTTCTTTTTTTAAATTTTTATTTAATTTTATTTTTTAAATTTACATCCAAATTAGCATATAGTGCAACAGTGATTTCAGGAGTTGATTCCTTAATGCCCCTTACCCATTTAGCCCATCCCCCCTCCCACACCCCGTCCAGTAACCCTCTGTTTGTTCTCCATATTTAAGAGTCTCTTCTGTTTTGTCCCCCTCCATATTTTTATATTATTTTTGCTTCCCTTCCCTTATGTTCATCTGTTCTGTCTTAAAGTCCTTATATGAGTGAAGTCATACGATATTTGTTTTTCTCTAATTTTGCTCAGCATAATACCCTCCAGTTCCATCCACGTAGTTGCAGATGGCAAGATTTCATTCTTTTTGATTGCCGACTAATACTCCATTACACACACACACACGCACACACACACACACACACACACACACACCACATCTTCTTTCTCCATTCATCCATCGATGGACATTTGGGCTCTTTGCATACTTTGGCTATTGTCGATAGTGCTGCTATAAACATGGGGGTGCATGTGCCCCTTCGAAAGAGCACACAAGTGTCTCTTGGATAAATACCTAGTAGTGCAATTGCTGGGTCATAGGGTAGTTCTATTTTTAATTTTTTGAGGAACCTCCATACTATTTTCCAGAGAGGCTGTACCAGTTTGCATTCCCACCAGCAGTGCAAAAGAGATAGATGAGGCCCATTTCTTGGAAAATGCAAATGGTATGATTAGTTTGCTATTTTTCTTCATTTTTTTGTTTGTTTTCTTGTTTGTTTCCCTGCTTCTCCGATTAGCTAGCATCTTGCCTGCTTTTGGAAATTATTCCTCAGTTCACACACACACAGAATGATTGTTGAGAAGGTAAATGCATAACAATTATGGGAAATATGCTGAGCCAGGAGAGGTACATTGTTCCAGAATATTTAGGCTAATGCTGATTACTAGGTTTGAATTCTTAACTCAGCAACTGAAAGAGAAATACGTAGTTTTTGTGATTTAATAAAAGTGATCATACTGTATTGTTAAAGTTTTCTGAATGCAAAGCTGGAGAGAACATTGGTTACATCACAGACAAAAATAATTTATTGATAGGGTATCTTACAGATAGGATGGAAACCTGTTTGGAATGAGGGCAGTTCTTATTTTTGGTCCCCAGGAACTAATGACCAATCTTTGTGGGTGCCCCCACAGCATTTTCCTGTCCTTGCTGTCACTCAGCCTGAGGCATGTTCACAGAAGAGTAAATTCAGTTGGTCAAGCTTGAATTGCATGTCTGTGTCTTAGATAAAAAAGGACAGAAACCTTGATTTATTGGGGCGCCTGGGTGGCTCAGTCGGTTGAGGGTCCGACGTCCGCTCAGGTCATGGTCTCGCAGTTCGTGAGTTCGAGCCCCGCGTCGGGCTCTGTGCCAACAAACAGCCCCGAGCCTGGAGCCTGCTTCAGATTCTGTATCTCTCCCTCTCTCCCCCTCCCATGCTCATGCTCTGCCTCTCTCTGTCTCTCAAAAATAAATAAATGTTAAAAAAAATTAAAAAAAAAAAAAAAAGAAACCTTGATTTATTGCTCCCCCTTAAAACTGCACGTGGTTGGACTAAGGTAATTCCCCACGATGAAATTAGGATGCTTTTCTGTAGGGGGAATAGGTGAGAGCCGGCTGGAAAATGACACACGTTCACTAGGTGCCACTTCATCGGGAGACTCTCACTGTAACACTGAATTTGGTGAGAACTTGTAACAACATACGGATATTTATATTATCTTTATATTATTTATAGTATAGTTCATTTTGCTGTGTATGTGGTCAGTAAATAGAGGAGTGAGGTCAGTGGAATGTACAGTTTGTGTTGGTCCCTATGCAGCTGTTCCTAAGCAAGAGGAATGTGAATAGAGGGGCAGAGTTTATACTGTATAGTTAATCCTGTGTTATAGTGTAGTCTTACATTTTAGCAGAAAAGGAAAAAGTAGGTGAGAATTTAAACCTTTAATTTGGCTGTTGCACTGGCATGAACCCTTTCATCTCTATTTAAAAATGAAATGAGATAATGAGCACCTGCGCCCTAGGCATCGCTCTCCCCCATCTGAGAAAGCCGGCCCTCCCCACCTCACACACTTGACTCTGGCAGGCCACCTTGCCTGCTGTGCTCACCTTCACAGAAACTCCAGGTTAATCTGTATTGTTTTGGTGCCTTCAGGCCAGCATCTGTTGTTTTAGGTATTCGAAATATTCCCTGAAGCAACCTTCAGCCCCTCTGGGGTGCCTACGTGGGCTGTGGTATTTCTTGAGGTATAATTTTTGATTTAGGGAGATGTAATAATCTGATTTCTGAGCTGTGTAGGTTTTGAGGGGTCTGCCCCTTTCCCGGTGTTTTATATAAGCCCTTTTATTTTTAGGAGCATTTTCTGCGGAACTCTAGGTCTTCCCAGCATCATAATACACAGTGTTACAGTAGAAGTTATTACATACATGAGAAACAATGAATCAGAATGTGTTCTAAAACTGTGTACTCAAAAAGAAACAAGAATGTTTCGTATGTAGCCTTAAAAATCACCCTTGATAATGGCAAGAGTGTGTTAATTGGTAATTTTTTTTTTTTAATGTTTATTTTTGAGAGAGAGACAGCACGATCAGGGGAGGGGCAGAGAGAGAGGGAGACACAGAATCCGAAGCAGCTCCAGGCTCTGAGCTGTCAGCACAGAGCCTGACGAGGGGATCGAACTCACGAACCACGAGATCATGACCTGAGCCAAAGTCAGATGCTCAACCGACTGAGGCACCCAGGTGCCCCAATTGGTAATTCTTTGAAGTCATCTTTATGAGCAGTTAATCATCAAATTCAGGAATGTAGGTTTCTGGCAGTCTTCTCTCAGTGACCTGCATCCCACATTCTAGGTGCTTCATCATCCATTCCCCAAATATTTACTAGCACAGGCAGGGGTGGTGACTACAGGCTTGAGTGTTCACCCTGTGTTCCTTGGGTGGCCTTTCTTGAATAGCATGTCTTGAATGTGCCCTCTTTCCAGGTTGGGCAGTAAATACATACAGAGCAGTTGATCTTGGGACCTTCTTGGGAAGGGTCTTTAAGGCTGATATTTATGTGCAGAAAAGATGATGTGTATATATATACACACAAACAAAGACATATATAAAAGGTATACTTTGGTTTGAAAAATTGGTATTCAGTTTGTTATAAATTAAAGGATACTGCTTCACTTTTTTTTTTTTTTCCCTGCTCTACTTTAAAAAAGTCCAGTTTACTTATCTTAACCCTTGTAAATTAAACAAGTTTTAACAATCACTTTTAAGGGCTTTTGAATTATGATTGGTCTTATTTATAAAGTAGTTAGTATCTTTAGTATTTAGACTTGGAAATAATTAAATATTTGATTTCTATTGTTAAGGGAGCTATTAACACAGATCTTCTCAAATACTTAACTTCTTATAAATGAAGTAAATTAGACCTATTAATGAAGTGAACCTAAAAAGGTACCTTAGCTATTTCAGTGCTGGGCACAAACTTACTTAGGTTTCAATCCCGACTGCATGTTTGAATCCATTTCACATAGAGAGACATTCCAGCACAATCTACCACTGAGGGTGGGCAGAGGTGGCGAGGGACAACTTCTGTGCTTTTATTTCTTCATAGGCGAAATGGGGATCAGAGTACCCACCTCAAGCCTGTGATGGGGATCAAGTGAGTATACATAGATATGGAGGGCTTCTTTAGAAAAGACCAGGCCTAAAATAAAGTCCTAGGTTTTACTTTTTAAAATTGGAATTATGGGTCTGTTGTTGTAAGCCAAATTCCTTTAACTATAAAAAGAATAAAAATATCGAATATTTCCTGATCTTCTTTATTAACCCAGAAAATGTTAATATAGTATTTTTTTGTTTTTTTCTGAGAGAGAGGGCACAAGTGAGTGAGGGGCAGAGAGAGAGACAGAGAGAGAGAGAGAGAGAAGTAGGGCTCACCTGAAGCAGGTTCCCGTTTGTTTGTTTGTTTTAAATACCCATAGCGGGGCTCGTGTTCACCTGAAGCAGGGCTCATGCTCACCCAAAGTGGGGCTTGAGCTCATCCAAGGCGGGATTTGAACTCAACAAACCGTGAGATCATGACCTGAGCCCAAGGCAGGTGTGTTTCACTGACTGAGCCACCCAGGTGCCCAATATACTGTTGATTTTCTTAAATCTTTCTCAATTCTAAATCTTTGCAGGGATAAAGGATATCAGTTTAAGGAGGTCATTACTACCCCAGTTAATTCGGGTGACTTAATTTTTTAACGACAGGTTTTTCAACTGTTCAACCTTTTCGGATACGTACACCTGCTAAAGGAAGATCTTTATAGTCACTTAGCCCTCCGTCTCCAAAACTCTGAAAGGAGGCGGCTTCTCACCTCGCCTCACCTATTCTTTGGCCACAGAAGTCTGCAACCCTGTTGTGGTTGACTGTCTGCCCCCCTCCTCACTTTAAAACATTCATTTCAGGTTTGCCTCTATGGACAGTTGAACATGATGGGGATCCCAGGGTGTATGTGCTTCCTCTCCAAAGATGAAGATCTTTGGCCCTAATAATAGGATTTTGTGTTCTTCACTTTCTCAGCCCTATGTAATCCTTATGAGTCTTTAAAATGTCTGGTGGCATGCTCACTCGTTCACACGGTCTTGTCTGACTAGTGACATCTTATGAAGTTGTTCAGTGACACAGGAGTAGGCTCAGACACAACTTCTCATTACCTAAAAGATATCTCAATAAAGAAACTGGAAACCCACGGAATTGCTGGCTAAAGTTATTTTGATAGTGGACATTGCTCTCAAACCTCTCTGTTGATGTTAATGTGGCTCCTGTTGGACACAGGCTCTGGCTTCAGGACCTCACTCTGGTGGGTCAGTCGTGGTGCACTCCTGGTTATGAGTAATTACGTGTCTGAATTGGACTTGTGTCTAGCTATGATTTGAGTTTGCCATAGTTGATAGAGAGCTTTTGTTTTGGTGGTATTGGTTATCCAGTTTATTTATTGCCTCTTGAGACCCTTTCTGGAGTACATCATGTTGAATATGGAAAGCTGGCTTTTGTGTGTGTGTGGCGGGGGGGGGGGGGGGGGGGGGGGCAGGAGGGTGTCACAGTAGACCCTGCATCTATCTCACCAATTCAAAACGTTATATGAAGTTTAAAAAAAAAAAAAAAAAGGCAAGATGCAGGGTTTATCAAAAACCCCTTCATACTCGATATTTCGATAAAAGGACTAAGAAGCCCAGTATTTTTTTTCTTAATTGATGGTACGCAGCTTGGCTTATTAATACCCGTTCACAGATACCAGAGAGCAAGCTTACCTGTTGTTCACTGTCACCCTGTCTGCCAAGTTGCGAACATGGTTTTCACACAAGAAGGTACAAGAACTACAATAAAGGAAGAATGAATGGTAAAGAAAACCAAACTAGATGAGAAAAATAGATCATCTAAATTAGATGGCAAATGGATTTTATCTCCTTTTCCAGGTGATTGAGGGTGAATGTAGTACATTTGGAAGGAGTGCTCTGATCAATTGACTATGTTTTTCTTTTCTTTTTTTTTTTTTTTTTAACGTTTATTTGTTTTTGAGACAGAGAGAGACAGAGCATGAACAGGGGAGGGTCAGAGAAAGAGGGAGACACAGAATCCGGAACAGGCTCCAGGCTCCGAGCTGTCAGCACAGAGCCCGACGCGGGGCTCGAACTCACGGACCACGAGATCATGACCTGAGCCGAAGTCGGCCGCTTAACCAACTGAGCCACCCAGGCGCCCCTGACTATGTTTTTCTTGAGTGCAGATATGGGAACATTTTCCATCCCTGATCTGGATTCACAGATGAGCTGAGTTTTTAGCCCAGATGATGAGGGACATGACAAGGAATTTGGAGATGTGATGTTAGAGGCACTCTACTATCCTTGTTAAGGCGTTAGTTAAAAGCTTTATTGTGTATGTTTCAGGCTAGTATACTTGATATTATCTCTAGAAAAATTCTTGAGCAATTTATAAACATAACACTGCAGATCAAATGTGTCATTTTCAAATCAAAGCCCTTTTATAGTGTAGTCTTCTATGGCATAAAATTTCCATTGTCATTTGAGCTGCTTTACTTACTTAGTTAGCATTTCTAGAGTAGTGGTCAGCAAACTTTTTCTGTAAAGGGCCAGATAGTTAATGTTTTCAGCTTTGCTGTAGGCCATGGAGTCTGTGTTGTAACAACTCGATTCTGCCCTTGTGTCATCAGAGCAGCAATAGATAGACAAGATACAAATGAATGGGCATTGCTGTGTTCCAATAAAACCTTATTTGTGGACACTGACGTTTAGAGTTGTGTTATTTTCACATGTCGAGAAATATTCCCTTCCTCAATTAAAATATGTAAAAACCATTCTTTGCTTGTGGGTCTTACAAAAACAGGCAGTGGGGCCTATATGACCTATAGGCCATAGTGACAGTCTCTGCTGTGTGGGTTTCCTGCCATGACCTCTAACTCTGCCTGTTCTAATAATCCTTAAACTTCTTTCACCACCTAGTATTTTGTGCTACCTTTAAAATTTTAATTTGCTTTATCTAGTTAAATTAAAAAAATACTTTTTATTTGCTTGTATTGTTGAAACTTGTTGACATTAAGTTGTAATTTTTCCTGCTTCTCATCAGACTCTATGAGGCATAGAAAGATGCTTTATGAATAAGGTAGTTGTTGGGATCCCCTCCACCCCACCCCCCACCAGCCCCCCGGTTAATTCAGCATAAATTCTTCTCAAGAAGTTTGCCAGTGGAGAAGATATCCCTGTGAAGTAGTTGCCATCCCAGGTCATGCCACTTTGAAGCCCTGTGTTTATTTCTGTGTTCTTTTTGAGTGTATATACATCTCCCCTACATAGAAACTGAATGAGGAAAGAAAGTAAATTAGTTCATATGTCACCATTATAAACTGGCCCAAATCATCAATATCTCCAGAGACGGTATCACCTCACAGTTGTGTGATGTGTTTTGGGAGTCTTATTTGTTGGTTGGTTGTAAAAGCAAGCCAGCAAGCAGCCTTCCAGAGACTTCTCTGTCCTGCACAGAACCTGGAGAAACTGGATTAACACCACAGCATGGGGAGAGACCACAGAGGGGCGGGGTTCTATTGTTTGAATCTCCAAGCTGGATACCGAAATCAGCCTGATGGACTGTGACGAACAGAGTCCCAAATCACAGGGGAACAAGATTTATATTTACTTAGAGTCTAATTGGACTGAGATTTCCTGCAGTTATGTTAAAATCCTCGGCCCTTTTGCTTAGTGAGCAAGCGTTTGAACTCCTAAGCTCTGGAGGTTTAGCTTTTGCTGGCTCAATTAATTGTTAAATGTTCCCTTTATTATAATTATACATCGATGCCTTGCTTTGTAGTAGCTGAGGAAATTGCTGAAAGAGTTGTTTAATCTGTTACACTCTATCAGTTTTGTAAAAAGCTCTTTTTAAAAGGAAACAATTTTGATCTGAAGTGGCATGGTGATATTTGAGTTGGAGACATCATTGAAATTGAAATGCTGGAATTTGGCTCCGCTCGTGACAGGGATTGGCTTGTAGTTGACGTTGACCCACGTGTTTGTCATCTTTCCAGATGCTGCCTTCCATTTATTCTGACGGCTTCACCAGCTGAGAAAACCAGACTTTCCAAGATTAAAAACATTGTCTGTGAATTTAAAGATGGAGCAGGGTTTTATGTTTGTTGACTTACTTTAAAATGGATGTGTACAAGAATGTCTTCCTTTTGTAAAGCATTTAAGTACTATAGAATAGATACTTGTGTACATGAGTTTTCCTTTGAAGATATCTGAATACCGCGAAAACTACCAAAAGTAAAAATACGCTTTTCTACTCCTTTATATGTTTGTGTTGGTATAAATTTGGTAATACATTTTTAATACGCTGAAATAGACGGGAGCAGTTAAATAAGTTACCTGGTTCTTTTAGGTTAACGCTTAAAATACCTGGAAATGGGGCCCCTGAGTAGCTCAGTTGGTTGAGTGTCCAACACTAGATTTCAGCTTAGATCATGATCCCAGGGTCATGGGATCGAGCCCAGTGTTGGGCTCTGCATGGAGGATGGAGCCTGATTAAGATTCTCTCTCTCTCCCTCTGTACCTCTCCTGCTTGTGCGTGCTCATGCACTCTGTCGCTCTCCTTCTCTTTCTCTCTCTCTCTCTCTGTTAAAAATAAATAAAATGCCTGGAAATGGATAAACTAAAGTCACATTACCAAGTCTATTATATTCATACATAATGACTCTTTATCATTATGAATACCTTAAGCATCCGGTACCTTTGCATCTTTTTCATTATTTCACCATTAAATATGTGCTCAAACTAATCAGGCAGCATACTATATGCTATATATGAAAGAAAGTCTACATTTGTTCACTCATTTGACCCCTGAATTCATTTTCTCACTTATATTTCTAAATTTCCTGATTCAGTTGCCTTTAGAAGGAACACCTCTTCAGTGTTGTCCAGTTTTGATGCTTAGTGAAATGTATAAACCGAACTGTAAAATACAAAGATAGAGTTGTTTTATATTCCCTCTAAAGGCTGTAGGCATTGTTCTGGCTTTCTTTGTGTGCTGGGCAGATGTTGATGCTTGACAGATGGTGTGTTAGTGGCTTACCTTAACCTGATCAATAGAGATTGATACAGTAAAACGAAACGTTGGCGGGGGGGGTTGGTTATATAGCTTTAAGTTCCCTTTAAAGAAGGGGGAATGGAGAGAGTTTATAATACTTATTTTTAATCTTATTTTAGTACGTTACTTTTCATTATTCTCAGCTTTTACATTAACATTTTAATTTGTGCTCTGTTAGTAAAGCTGTGGGTAACTGTAGGCTCTGAGGCAGGCTGTTGTTATTATCAGGTGGTAGTTTTCCTGCTTGGTCTGTCATCCTCCTGTGCTGGTATTGTAAAACACAGGCACTGTGCACACCGTTACCAAATTGATTGAGGGCTGTTAACCATACTTCCGATAATTACAATCTTTTTTTCTCTTTAGTAGAGGGAAGGGAAATGTCAAACATCTCACCTGGTATGTTGTGTTTTTATATTGTCAGGAACAGTAAAAGCTAAAAAGTAGTGTTTTAATTACCACGAATCCATAGTGCAAAAATATAACTAAAGTTCTGGGGTTTGTGTTTGAGAATTAACGCCAGCAGCAGCATTCAGACTTGGGAGAGATCGTGCTTCTTCCTTACAAGGGGTTTTATACCCCACATTTCAGGCTGAATGATGGATACCTGGGTTGCAGTTTGCTCTGTGTGCTGGCTAGAAGACCTTTGGAGGGAGAACACCCCTGGCCTGTCTTTCGGGCTTATCAACTAGACTGCTTTTAAAGTTTGCACCTATCCAAAAAGTAGATATTTGGCATCATGGACTTGGAGTGCTTTTGGCACTCAGATCCCAATTGGTGGAGGCTACCTGTTGGTAGAGACCCGCAGTTTTGTTATCTTTTACTTCTATCCTCTCCCAGCTGCTAGGCTATTCAGTGCTGTGGCATCTGGTAGAGCCATGTATGGATTTCCCACTCCCATTTCAGTATTGTTTCTGTAACTCACCTTCTGTGCTGATTAGAGGGGGTCCCATTTTGTGTTCTCTCCTCTGGATTCACCTGTACCTTTTTGCCTTTGCCCTGTGAATGCACTTATAAAACTTGGCTATAGGTCTTTCTTTTTTTTCCCTCCCCCCCGCAAAATTTCCCTCCTGCATTTGTTCTTTTTTTTCTTTCTTTTTCATGAGCAAACAATATGGAAATGGAAATGTTCAGATAAGCAAAAATTAAAAATCTCAAAACCACGAACCTATTGTTATTTTGTTGTGTGTCCACTTTCCATAGTAAACAACGTGTGGGATTAGGCTGTTCACTGTTTTGTAATAATGCTTTTGAAATCAACATGTCCTGAATTTATTGTCATGCCAGTAATTATAAATTTGAATCATTGCTACTGCATATTATACCATTAATACTGGAGTTCTCAGCCTGGAAGGGTCCATGGTCACCTCAGGGGAATGTGAATATAATTCAGGAGACTGTGAACTTGGGTGGGTAAAAACTGTATCTTTATTTTCAGTAATTCATTATGTTTCAGATGACATTTAGCATTCAGTTATGCTTCAATTATGAAGATAGGCAATAAGCCATAGTAATGTTGGCAGTAACTGTGACACCAATATAAATCACAGATATTCCTATATCACATAACGTAGAGAAAAATACCTGAAAATGATGTCACTACTTCAAAATTATGAATGTTATTAAGGGAATAACCTTTAGTTAATTTTATTATTTAATGAGTCAATAAAGAGGTACATGTATCACAAATATTTTTTTCTCATGCCATGATAAGTATTTCAGTGCATGTTTTTTTTGTGTGTGTGAATGTAAAACAAAAAAAATTGTTTTTGATAAGTTGTATATAGATTGCTGAAGGCATCTGTGGCATGAAAAACATTGGGTGGACCCACATTAGTGGATCGATATCCTAACAGCTATAACAACTAGTTGTATATTGTTGGATTTTAGGTTCTCTCCAAATATTTTCCATTATAAACAGTAGTGGTGAAAATTTATATATTCATTTCTGCTCACTCTCCCTAGGAATAGAATTGCTGAGTTAAAGGGTATGTCTGGATGTCCGGAGATTGTTAATGTACTGCTATTACAACTTTTTAAAATTAGCCCTCATGTACAATGGGACTTTGGCCTCTGCAAGTGGACTGAATTTGTGGTTTTGAAATAGGAAAAGCGTTCTCTAGTTAGAGCAGAAGACTTTACATCATCTTTGGATAGTAAATCTTCACTTCAGAGATTGGATCAGACACATTTGTGCGCTCTGTTTTTTATCTGCACTTAATGGCCTGGAAAGAGGAGCTAAAGCTGTGACAGACATTAGAGAGAATGTCTTCTTTCTAGTATGGAGTAAAATATGGATTATATTCTGAGACCTTAGTGGAATATGAATTCTGGTCAGCATTAACTTTTACAAATGACAGAACGTTCCAGAAAATTTGGTTATCAGTGGTGCCTCTGTTTTTGTTGGAGGAACAGCCATGTGTTGTCTCTGAAGTCCTAAAATGAGACCCACAAGGAAGTGGAGAAGAAAGGGAAAGCCCGAGTGGTGCCAGTGGACACTGTCAACCTGCCCCCTACACACGATGCCATTCAACTTGCATGAGAAGCTGCCATCCCGTATTCCTACTTGTGAAACCCTGGGTTAGAGTCACAGCTTAGAAACTTGACTTAGCTGTGACGTCTCTTCAGGGAGGCAGTTGTAGACTTTGTTCTGCTTTATTGTAACTGCCTCTGGGGATTAATTCTTAATCCTCCTGGAAAGTAATAGTGTATGCTATCTAATCAAGCTATTTTAGTCATCCTGAATTGAGCACTGCATTCTATGTTTGTATACACTTGTTAGGGTTATCTGCTCCTTCCTAGCTTTTCCTATTAAAAAAAAAAATTGAATGCTTTTCCCAAATCATTGTTTTGGATGTCCCTTTGTTCATGAATGTCATTTAAATATTTTGCCCTGTTTTAAAATGAAGATATTTGTATACATTGGCCAGAAAGGCCGAACCGCGAATAGTAAGTTCTTGGCCTGGCTCTCAAGCTACAGTCAAAGGTTTTGTCATTTTATTGTGTGTGGCCTCCATTCCCAGTGTCATTTGTGATCCATTTCATGCTCCACCTCCAGCCAGTACATTTGCCTTCAGGCTGACAGGAAGGATAAGGAGAGCAGGACCTCCTCTTTTCAGTAATCCATTTCCAGAAGTTGAAATACAGCAGTTCTGTTTATATCCCATGACCAGAGTTCAGTCATTTTATAAAACCAGCTCTAATGGAGGCGGGCCACAGGCCGTGCGAGGCGTCTGTTTGTAAGCAAGAATGCTGTGCTCCCCTAGCAGTCTCCACACAGACACTAAAACACAAGTGCGATTAAAATTATTGCCTACATATAGTTATGTTTTTATTTCCACGTCCAGCTCTGATATTAGATGGTGAGCTTGTCAAGGGAAGGACAGTATTTTTATTCATCTCAGTATCTCTCGCACTTCGCTGGTATGTAGCTGGTGCCCAGTAAGTCTGTGTGTGAACATTTTATAAGTTTATGATTATGTTTCTTGTAGCATGTATGTGTCTTCATTTTTTAGCTTTAATGTAATATTGACAGGATTTGCCTTTACTACTTCAAATAGAGAAGTCTCATTTCCCCCCAAAGTTCTGATTCATTTCCTCTCAGCAGATGTTCAAAACATGATTTTTACGAGGTACAGATTACAGAGAGGAAAAGTCTCATTAAGTGTTATATTGGCCCAAAGCGGTTGCACGCGGGTTTCGAAGCGTGTTGGGCGCAGTTTCATGTAGAAAGCGGCCAGAGCTTCTTACACCAGAAGGTAAACTGAATCTCTCGTCATTCTTGGGAATCAAGGCGCATTGAGATCCTTTAAATACTGCTACCTTGCATAGATCTTTGCTAATTTTGATTCTAAAAGTGACAGGTAGATGGCGATTAGCAGAGCAGGTTACCAGACAGGATCCCCCTCTCCCCACTCCCACCATTCTGGCCTGAGAATGATGTAGCAGATTACCAGACAAGATCCCACCTTCCCCCCATTCTAGGCTGAGAACGATATATATGTTATAAAGCAAAATTGCCACACGTAGAATGCCAAGGAGGTAGGTAATTGGAAATCGTTGTGTAGGTGGAATTTTTTCTGCAAATACCTGTTGAGTACTTATAAAATGACATAATTCACAGTGGGCTGAAGATCTTTAATGAAAATCTGAGGTCTCCATATTTTTTCAGTCATGTGAGAGTGAGTAGAGGCTTTAAATTATTTTTGAAATTTCTTTGGTCTTTGACTTTAATTTTAAAATAAACACCTGGGGCGCCTGGGTGGCTCAGTCGGTTAAGCGTCCGACTTCGGCTCAGGTCATGATCTCGCGGTCCGTGAGTTCGAGCCCCGCGTCGGGCTCTGTGCTGACAGCTCAGAGCCTGGAGCCTGTTTCAGATTCTGTGTGTCCCTCTCTCTCTGACCCTCCCCCGTTCATGCTCTGTCTCTCTCTGTCTCAAAAATAAATAAACGTTTAAAAAAATAAATAAATAAATAAAATAAAATAAAATAAAAAAATAAAATAAATACCTGGCCAAAAACAATAGTAACAACAACAAAAACCCAAATTAAAACAATAATGATTTAAGGGGAGAGGGAAGAGGCACGGATAGAAGGAGAGAGTCAGGGAGTAGGTTTCATTTGCTCTTAGAAGTTTATATAAATTAAAGCCGAGAATAAATTTGAGGCCTGGAGTAGTTTTGGAATAAGCTAGTGGAATTTAATGAGGTATGTTAGATGTCAGCAATAGTATTAGTGACATATCGATCAGTCGATAACATAATACAATCTTCTGTATCTATAACTTTGTGCAAGGCGTTTTGTGGAGGTGAGGCGGGGCAAGATACAAAAGTAGACAGGATTCTAGTTCTTGATCTTTCATTTTATAGGGAGAAATTATTCAAGTAGGGTTGTGCGTTAGTAACTGGCAGGCAGTGAGTGGGCAAATACTAACTGAATAGGACAGACTATAAGTTGGTGATACTGCGGAAAACACGAAGGACCATGAAGACCTTGATTTGGGTCTTGGAGTTGGGGCAGAATTACAATAGGACCAGGTAGAAGCAGAGCATCTCTAATAGGGGCAACAGCATGAGGGAGTTCATGGAACAGGGCATAATGTGGTTATAGGCGATTCAGGAACCAGTTAAGTAGATGTAAATGTCCACTGAAAAAGAATGAAAAGAGTAGCTTGTGGTTTTCTTTTCCTTCTCATACTTTTGTGTGAATTGCAATTTGTCAGTCAGCGAATGACTCTGGTGGTTATAATTTTGGGATAGCAAATTCTGGATGCTTGCCTTATTAGTTTGGCTCTTGATTTGATAAGTTTCTTTTAAGGTGCTTTTTTGCATGCCTTTTTCTCCGTTAAGTATTTCTCACACAGCTGTGTGGATGTTTAGGTGACAGACTGATCACTCAAGAAGAGAATCACTCATGGGATTGTTGTGTGGCCTGGTAAATGAAACGCAGGTAAATTTCTGTGAAACAGAGTATCAGTCTCAGAAGCAATTCAGTAGAATATTTATTAATATGTGTCGTGTACCTTGTTTGTAGATCTAAATCCATATGGTAAGTTTAGCCCACTTTTAATAAATTTCAATTAATGTCTACATTATGATTTATTTGAAATATATAAGAAAATTGTTTAATAGTAAAAAAAAAAGTAGGAAATTTTAATCTTCAGTGTTGCTAAAAAAAAAACCCATAATAGAGCATCTCTCTGTCAGACTGAGAACTAAACTTTTATTTTCCCAGCCGTTAGTTATTTAAGTCCTAACTCTTTCTGAGAAGTTGGTAATAAATGGTTGAATGGGAAGAAATATTTTATGAACATATGCATTAGTCTTACAAGGAAGGCTTATAAGATGTGGAGCCTATAATGCACACACACAAATAATTGGTGTGGGAAATTCTGTAGCTTGATGCTTGAACTGTGAAACCGTTGCTTTTACAAAATTGAGAGCTGCAGACTACAATTAACTGTCATTAATTTCCTTGAATAGAAATATGTTCCATTTACTGTACAATCAGGAGCCAGGCTTGAATGAGTTTAAATAGATGAAATCTAAATTATACTGACGGTCCATTAAACACTAGCAGAAAAACCGTAAAGAAAATGGATTCACTATGATACCAGTTTATAACAAAATCATTTGCCAAATAAGAATTATAGTCCAGGCATTGTGAATTCTCCTGTGTATTTCCAGTGAGCACTGCAAATTGGTTGAGCCATTTATTGTGAAGCACAGGCTCCCAGCGCATTGTTTTCTGAGTAGGAGCCAGCAGTGTTGCTTGAAATCTGCTCTGCAGGACATGACACCAGATCAGACTAGCGATTTGTTTGTTGTCAGCCATGTGGGGCGAGAGGAGCCTTCACTCCGGCCCACCACTGCTTGTTTCTTCCTGTGATTACTGGGCAGAGTGTTCCTACAAGTGTTTGAACTCTATCTGCGTTGGTTTCCTAAATGTACATATTTCAGCCATGTTCCAGTTTGTAATCTTTGCCATGGGGACCTGTTGTTATTTTCATTAGCAATCAGTCATCCTCTCCTAAATAGCAAATTTATAGCAGAATTCAGTTGATAGGATCCACTGATTTGAGGGTGGGGCTGTCACCCACCTTCTCAGGCACTAAAAAGGTAGGTACAGTGTGGCAGCAGGAGTGAGAGTGGGCTTGAAATCCGCCTCCTCCATGTCTCTGGCTCCCTCACTAACACACTTTGCTTCCATGGGGCAGGTGCCACTGCTGATTTTTAAAGATAGACCCTCCTCTCCCCGCTAGATTCTATGTGTTCTCTTACGGCACAAAAGCTCTGCACAAACACAGTCGTTAGAAACTGTAAGAGAGATCCACATCACTTAACCGGAGTTTGGATGTTAAGCTGCCTAGGTCTTTTTCACAATTGGGATTCAGTGTGGATCACAAGGAGGGCTTTTTAAGGAACGTTTGCAGAAGGAAATGGTGATAAGAGTGCTTCAGACGCTCTTTGCTGGAGTAAGAGTGTTACCCTAGGGCCAGTCCTCAGAGCTTCGGTGTAACTGGTAAGATGGCTGCTGCGGGCGGCATGATCTTGCGTTCTCCTGTTTTACGGAGTTTTCAAGCCCATGTAGCGCATGATGGATTGGGGGGGTGGGGGGGCGTGGTGGGCGGGGTCTGGCTGCAGCAGTTATTCCAAAACCTCAGCATCACTTTTTTTTTTTTTTTAAATTGTTTTAACGTTTATTTATTTTTGAGACAGAGAGAGACAGAGCATGAACAGGGGAGGGGCAGAGAGAGAGGGAGACACAGAATCTGAAACAGGCTCCAGGCTCTGAGCTGTCAGCACAGAGCCCGACACGGGGCTCGAACCCACGGACTGTGAGATCATGACCTGAGCTGAAGTCGGACGCTTAACCGACCAAGCCACCCAGGCGCCCCAGCATCACTTTTTCAAGTTAGAAAGATGATTGTTTTGGATCAGTCTTTAAGCTTTGGATGTTCTAGACGATTTTCTGACGTCTAGAGGAGGAGATGAAAAGTGGGAAATTGGACCAGAGTCTCTTTTAGTTATGACCCGCTCCCCCCACCTCCCAGCTGTTTTTTCTCATCATCTAATTTCCTATTAGCAGTGAGGATAATGACAGATGGATATTTGCTAGAAGTGTATGGTCTTCTGATTTTGGATAAAAGCCGGTGTTAGCTTTGTAGTGCTAGTTGGGAACCTGTAGACATTGGAATACATGGAATTTAATTTTCATGAAGTTTAAAAAGGAAGGGACCAAGGATGTGTTACTTGAGATCTTTTTTCCACTGAGTTTAGAATCTTTACGATGTTACAGGTCAATTTTGGTGACTGTTTTCAGGGTCTGAACATAGGATAAAGGTAAACACTTGAGAGGATTTCACTTACTGAGGTTCTGTTTTCCCAGTTTTTGTTTCCTTTTCTCTTTTTAGTTCTCCACTGTTCCAGACGATGTGTCCCTTGCACACTGAAGAATCTGGTAGAAAACTAAAAAGACATTCCTGCAGTTATTTCTTAAAGAAATATTTATTAGAAAATAGCATCCTTTATGTTCATACTGATGGAGCAGAACAACATTCTTTTTTTAATAATTTTTTAAAATCTTCATTTTTGAGAGACAGAGACAAAGTGTGTGAGCGGGGGAGGGGCACAGGGAGAGGGAGACACAGAATCCGAAGCAGCCTCCAGGTCCGAGCTGCCAGCACAGAACCCAGCGTGGGGCCCAAACTCACGAGACGCGAGACCATGACCTGAGCCGAAGTCGGATGCTTAACCGACTGAGCCACCCAGGTGCCCTGAGCAGAACAACATTCTTATGAGGATCTCATAGAACCTCTTTTCTGTTTTTGTTCGGGTCATTTGTTCCCTGTGTAATTTTTGAGTATTTATTCTGGAATTGTATTGTGTATTGTTAGATACAGAGTGGGGAATGGTGATGGATTTGACTGTCGTACGGACGGGGAGGCTGCGGAAGCGGTGAGAGGGGCTCCTCCGTCGGAGGCCACGCTCTGTGGATTGGGATTTCAGTGTTGTTTCTCGCATGCGCGCAGAGCTGCATTACCCTTTTGCATGTTGGGCATTTGGGAACACCCGTATTAACTAGTGAGATACTTGTAGACTTTTGATTCTGTCACAATAGACCAGTCGGCTGTTACCTCACTGAATGGTTCAGTGTCTGGGTAGAGGAATCCTGTGTAAGAGAAATGGAACACGGAAGAACAGAGCGGTCCTGAGAGTGTACCTCCTTGTCCACCACTGTGTCACCCAGCCAGGTCTCTGGGAAATTTATTTGTGAGATAGTCTGTTTATGCATGCCCCCCCCCCCTTTTTTAAACAGGTAGAAGATTTTCTATTGGAAATTATATTGGAGTTCCTTGCGAAGGAATGAGAAGGTATTTCAAAGATTAAGAAGCAGAAACACATTAACAGGAGGGAATTCCTTAAAGGACAGAGCACCGTGGCCAAGCACTGCCTGTGCATTGTGACCCCAGCTTTATTGCTGGGCTCACAGCGCGGCTTGCTCAATCAGTTGGTGAAGGAGAGTGTCCACTGTGCTCTGGGAGGAGGCTGTCAGGAAGGACGCTGACAGGTTCTTTGTGTTTCGGGATGACAAACTGCCTGATGCTTCAGGCTGTGGTTTTTACCCTTGAGAGGACCATGCTCTTGCTCTATTTACATAAACCTGCTGATTTGCTGAGGGTTGTTGAAAGCAGAGAGGGCTTTCTTTGCCTTGAGAATCTGCCTTCATGTTTTGGCTGACTTCCTTCCCCAGCTTAGCAAATGCTCTGTTGTTTGCAGATGGCACAATAGATTCTTGGACACAGCGCTTTGTTGAGGTTGTGAGAAATAGCCAGAAACGCCCCTGTTCAGTATCATTGCATAGATCATGGATGCAGGATTGAGGTCACTCAGTTGTGTGATCCATTCCCTGGCAGAGGCTTGGTGTTAAGAGAGCAAGCCTCAACCTAGACCCGTGGTTTTATTTCAGACACCCCTGGTAGAGAAAAAAAAATTAGTTAGCGTGTATTGTTTGGAATAATTGATACCGATGGTAATGGCCTCACTCATTTTTCTGGCCTATTTCAGGCTTGCTGATTTTAAGATTAAAAAAATATATATTTGCCCTGCAGCAGCCGTTTGCTCAATCTGGTAAACACGCATTTTCGTATGGATAATTTTGAAAATGTGCATTATGCACTTAATGGATTGCATCAGCTTTGCTCAGGTTTTTCAGAACTGCTAGCTTTGTGATAAAAAAAAAAAAAAGAACAGTTTCTTTCTTTCTTCATTTTTCTTTTCTCCTTTTCTCTTTACTTTCTTTCCTTCCTTCTAAGAAAAAAGGTGTCTGTAGTACATGTGTTGGCCATGGGAGATTTTCAGGTTGAGGCTCATTGACCCAACTGACAGAAACCAATTTTATCACTTCAGACAATCTATGCACTTATAAACTGCATGAAGACTCTTGGCAAATCATTTTGGCTTTAAAAGATTACTGGGTATATATTCCAACTGAGATTTTAACATTGCTCTTTACTTATGTTCTCATCTTTCCCTTGCCAAATAAACCACTTTATTTTTGTGCTCACTAAAAACATCTATATAAAGTTATTTTCTTAAATAGTTGCTTAATTAATGAGACAAGAGAGAAATATTTTTTTATTATGAGTATTTGGCCTCATTTAACCTTGTTTTGAAAATCATTAAGGTAACACTAAGTAGTTTTTTTTTTCCCTGTGAGACTTGAATTCCAAATTGTTCCTTAGGATGCGTTCTCTTTTAGTTGGACCATCCTAATTTTTATGAGAGGGTGATAAAGAAAAATTTGACTCTACGATAATTTCTCATGCTTTTACTTTTATAATGAATTTAAAAAGTCAGATTAAAACAATGTATTTTTTTTCCATTTTCTGTGGCAAGTTAGACGTGGTAAAAAAGTTTATATTACCCTTGATCTTAGTGATTCTGTGTTTTACGATTACTTAAATAAAAGACTTTAAAAATTTTGTTATTTAATTATGAAGTGAGCTTATCTTTTTCATGTATAAGTTTCCAAATACTGATAGAGATCACTGGATACAGTGACCTGTTTTACAGATGATTAGTCCTGTGCATTGGAATCTCCTATATGGATTTAGATGAATTTGGGTTGACATGGTAGCTTTTTAAACAGAAAGAGGTGACTTTTTATCTATTAATAAGGTATGAATAAGTAGATGTAGTAATTCCATGTGTCAGGTTTAAGGATCTTTCTCACTCGGCCTTGTTCCTAATGGCAGCATTCCTTGGGCCAAGGGGTGTGAGTCGGCCTCCAAGACTGCCAAAAGCTTGTTAAGGGCAGGGTTATCAGGGGCCATCCTCGACATCCCAGTTTATTCCTTTCCTCCCTTCTCTAAGAGAGTTACATCCAGGTATATTTACAGATAATCATTTTCCTGACTGTAACTTTGCAGTGAGAAATGAAAGATTATAGATTCTCTTTCCTTTTCTGGAAAGCTTTTTTTGTATACGAGTTAATAGCTACTTTAAGTCTCAGAGTTAGAGGGTTTATAGTTACAGTGATTCTGTTGATTATGAAAAGTATACAAAAAGCTTTTTTTAAGAAGGGAGGTGTTGCCATTTCTTCACAGAGGAGCCTCATGAGAATTGACTGCCCGGGGAACTAACTCATTTTAAAGTAGGTGCTGGTGACATGAAGGAGTGAAGAGAATTTGGCATGGACAGAGTAATGGAGTTTTGGATACTATAGCCCAGTGGAGGTTGAGATGTAGTGTAGGACCAAAGCATCGTATGCAGCATGTGTTTTTGTCCAATGAACTTTAAGAAAGTGGAAGTCATTAGCTAGGAAGTAACCCATTAGTTCTGAAGTCAGTGAATATAGTTAGGTGTGACAGTGTTAAGAGATACAGAAGACAAGGCTTTTCCGTAGGAGGTGGGTGAAAGGAAGAGAGGGCCTGTAGACTAATTTGTGTTCAGGTTGAGTGAGACAGATACATAATAGGTATCTAGAGACTTGAAATACTGGTACTTGGTACAACAGGAATTGGACACAGACATTAAGATCCTTGGGTTGTTCCAAAATTGTTCAAGTGCAGTTTTTTTAATCTAGGAAACGTTTTTACTTGAATACCAAATTAGGGGTAGTGAGACAAACATCTGCCGAAGTGGGAAGAGTTCTCTTGTTTCTTAAGATGATTGGCATGTTAAATGGACGTTGCCTGAATATTGAGCAGACTTATCTAGCATCCTGGACCCTGGAATAACAGAGAAAGTTCAGTCAACAGATTATTCCTGAGCTACTGTTGTACATGAATTGAGGGATTGAATCTTTGTTGTTGAGTCTACATCCGAATAAAGAAATCAGTTTGGGACGTTCTGGATGCCTAGATGATTGGCATTCAGATTTCATTTTCTGGATTGACTGGGCTACAAAAATCCTGATGTCTTTCAGGAAGTTTCTTTTTTTTTTTTTTTTTTTGGAAGGAAGTGTCATTGGTGAGGGCTTTCTTCATGATCCACCTCTCACTGGGTCAGCTAGTGCTTGTGGTGGTACTGGACTGTCCACTGGATGGATGACTCCAGATTTCTACTCCTTTTCTTATTCTTGACTCCACATGTGTGAAATAAGGCAGTAGAGGAATCTGCTTGTATTCTCAAGCATCTCAGTTATTTTAAGATACACTCATTGGGAAGGATCATGAGGAAGGATGAAACAAGTGGCATTTTGAATGTGGGTATCATGGTCATTATCCCTAGAAAATTTGATGGACTGCAGATGCCTTTACTTCTTAGGAAATAATACGTAGAGATTCCTATTCTAAGCTTCATGATGATCTTGGGTTGTCATGTGGAGAATTAGTTCAAGTCCCTTTATAGCTACTGCTTCCCTTAAAATCATTGCTTCCTTAAAAAAAAATGTATCTTAACCTGCCATTTTAAAGACTTTAAACCAGCCCTTTAGAGGCCAGCTATCGAGAGCATCAGAAATAATTGCCCAACCATTGCCGTGTCAAATATAATTTAAGAAAGCACACTCTTATTCCCTTGAGAAAAGTGTGGTTTGGTTTACTACATCCCATCTGATTTGCGGCCTTCTTTTTCTTTATAATTAGAAACCAAAATGTGTTTAGGTTACAATTTAATAGTAGTAAGTTGCCCACAACAGGTTACATTTCTTCTTTCTGTTTTCTTGGTTTAGGCGAAAAGGTCATTGTAATGGCATGTTGAAGCTAGTCTTCTTCACATGTTTCATTTATTTCCTCACAAATTATTTACTAAAAATAAAGCAGCCCCTGGCAAAGCCATTCCTCTTTCTGAAGACACGGGAGCATCCGAGTAAGACATTCACAGTTTTGTCTTGTGTAGCTGTGAGCAAGTAATTCCCCTGATTGAAGTGTTTCTGTCAAAATATGGTTGATCCCACGAGATTTCCTTCTCCCTCTTCTTCCGGTGCCCCGGAAGCAATAATTGAGGCTTTATCACGTTCTTTAAATGATCAGAAAAGTGGTCAATAAGGGCCTCAAGTCAAGGGCTGTTTTCCTCCAGCTTACATTTATTTGTAATTTACAATTCATCTTTGAAAATTTTTTTCCTATAAAAGAGATGTGCTTTGTCATTTGTTTATTTATGCGGTGGCTTTATGGGCCCTGTCTTTGTTCCCTTAAAGGTAAATGCCATTGTTTTAAATTTTCTTTTTCTTTTAAAGACTGTGTGTATATCGAGAGTCGGAGGCCAAACACGCCGTATTTCATCTGTAGCATTCAAGACTTCAAACTGGTAAGCATTTTTAATGTCTGTTGCTTCTGCTCTGTACCTTCCTTCTCTTTCCAGTTCCATGGATTGCTTCTTCCTGGTTACTGACTTGATAACCGGTTCACCTCTGAGTGCTAACTGCCTGGCTGCTGGAGCACACATGTAAGGCAGTTAGTGGTTTTATCCGTTTGCTTTTGTAACACTTACTGTTATAAAGCTTGTCCTGTGAACAACATTTCCAAAGTTTTCATTTCTTTGGTAGCTGTTTTGGCCATAATTTCAGAGATTTTCTTGAGTTTCTGAAACTGTGTGTTTCTTCTCAGCCATTGTGAAGAACCTGAAGTAAATGTGGGAATTAGTGGTGAGTTGGAAAAAAAGAATACAAATGGGCCAGAGAGTAGTTTTTGGCGATGACTGTCTTTTACTTAGATATTTTGAGTGTATCTTGGGGTCGCCTGGTGTTGGAGGTTGGGGGAAGGAAGTCTGGTTTGGGGATGTATAGAGCTATAGTACTTCCTACTGCCAACCTGCCCAGTTTTAGAGGTGCTGGTATTGCCCGGTAGGTAGGCAAATCTCTGGGTTGTAGACTGGTGGTTCCCAGCCTTGGGGCTTTGGATCCCTGGATCTCAGCAGAGATTTACCAGAGGTCTGCAAGTAAACATTTTCAGTTTAAAATATGCCTCCCATGTGTTTGTGCAACTACTTCTCAAATATATTCATATGCTGGTGTGATTTTAAAGTGAAAAAATTCACTTTATTTAAAGACAATACACAGTTAAGAATCAGCTTATTATGTGTTTTCCTCAAACATGGTATGTGAAATACCATCAGAGTACTGCCATTTGGGGGATCTTTTGAAACATCACAAAGGTGTCCTTGTACTTGAAGGTTGTGAACCCTGTCTGCCTGCTTAGATACAGGGAAATCCTAATTCTTTAGTTGTGTACAGGTATGTATCCGTATCTGTGAATGCTCTCATTTCCAAAACCTTTGTAGCTTGACAGCATTTGTGTTCTGACACTCTGTATGTGGTATGTGATACTTCAGTCTAAAGAAAGGTAATGTAGTCTGAAGAGATCTTGAACTCTGCGTCTCCTTTGTTTCTTTTTATCATTTTTAATGACCCCAACTACCCAATTAGTGTATTCCAATTTAGCTAGTTAAAAAATTGCATGCCATTTAATTTTCCTTATTAAAGTTTTGTTGCATAAGTAACACATGCTTACTGTTTTAAAAAAGTCAAATGTGCCATTTGCTTCTGTGACTTATTTATTCTTGGTAGGCTGCTTTTAATTTCCCTGCTTGTGTTACAAGGAGGCCTTGCAGTTTAGTTTTGTAAATCACTTTCTATTCAAATTTTACATCAGTATGAAGTTTTAACATTTTTAGAGGTCTTTGCTATTTCTTACATATTTCCTCCCAAAGATTTCTTTTGCAGATGCTGCACTGATATCTGAAAATCGGGGCAGCGGTCTTGTTTCCTGATGAGTTTTCTTTTGCTTGTGGCTACTGCTCCTGTTCTGTTTCTGCTTATTGTCTTTGTGGGTGATTTTTTAATTTCAATTTAATTTAATTTAATTTAATTTAATTTAATTTAATTTAATTTATTTTTTTTTTTTTTTTTTTTTTTTTTTTACCACCAAATGTAGTACCAGTGCACCATGGAAAAGATATAGTCGTGAAATAAAGTTACAAACGTTTTTTTTGTTTGTTTGTTGTTTTTTTTTTAAACCTATTAGATTCAGAGCCCTTTTTGTATAATTTTAGCACATTAGCAGGTGCCTTCATGTTTGAACAGCGTCTCTTATGAAATGCTGATTACAGTGTGATAGTTGCTGTTTGGGGCAGAGGTTCCTGCTGAGTTACAGTAATTGCTCAGAGGATTAACAGCAATAAAAGCTGAAGCTTCTGTTGTCAGTATTGGTCTGGTACAACACATTAAAGCCGTCTGCAAAAGCAGTGTGGGGAGTGGGCACGGTGTGTGAGGTGCACACTGCTACAACGCGTGTTTTTGTCTCAGTTCTATATTCAGCACGTACGTGTAGTTGTTGTGTAAGAATAACAGAGATGGTGAAATACTGACTCCTAGAAAGAATGCAGTTATTGTCTGGATGTCCACTTTCTTCCTTCCTTGGTTCGCATTTCTGCTTATGAAAAGATAATTGAATAGATGAGAATAATCATAGATTTTTTTTTCCTTCAGCTTACCCAGGCTTTTAAGGGGAAAAGATGAACAGAAGGAAATATGCTTTGTTTCTCTTCAAGATTTTAAAAAGAAGAAATTGGAGTTGGTTTTGCCCACAGCAAATACCGTGCATGGCAAGAGGAGCGACGAAGACAGAAACCCAGCAGCTTTGAAATGTTGTTGATTAATTATGTATTTTATCTTTTTAAGCTTTTTTGGTTTGGGGTTGTAACTGAGAGATGTGTTCTTTGTTTACAGCCATTAATTAGAATTAACCCTTTTACTGTGGTGAGTTTTTGAGCATATGGTATATTTGAGACTGTGAGAAGAACCGGGCAGATGCCCTTTGTGGTCCACATGAAGTAAGACTACAGTCCTTAGCAGCAGTTAAGGAATTGAGAGGTGGGCCTAAGGAAACCTCTATGGCCAGTCACCAAAACTAGCGTGATGCCAGTTAGTCGAACTGAGAACCCTGGGTAACATTTCAGGAACTAGTTCTGTGAGAGATAAGAAGGGTCTTTGCATTTTCTGTGGGGACCTGGGCCGTCCCCTGGGCTCTGCCGCTACATCCCGTGCAGTCGGAGTCCACGCTACAGAAGGTAGTTGTCTCTGTGTGCGGGATTCCATTACACCTGGCCAGGTGTTCAACAGTGTCCCCGTTCACTCTCAAAGGGGTCCTTGTTTTAGATGATAGTTCACGTGGCCATCTTGCCTGGGGGGATGGGATCCACGGCTTCCTCTTTGTTCGCGTGCAACCATCAAAGCGCATAGGGCCACTCCCGTACTATATGGGTCCATCCGTTTAGACCCCGCACTTTCACGGGGTACGTGGAAGCTGTGATGGTGCAAAGTGGTCGAGTTCCCAGCAGAACTGAGGGCACTTGTGAAAGTAGCACTTTTAAGGGAAGCACATTATGTGTTGTGTTAGGAAGCTTTCGTCCTCGTAGGGAGTGTTAATTTGATTGGGCTTCTTTGCACGCGAGGAGACCAGCCTGGGTTTGTTTGACTACGATGACGAAGGGATCCGTGGAACAGGTAGTCAAAGCAGGGGCGCAAGAGACAGGAGGGGCGAGGTGGAGTGAGGGACGGTGCGTGCTTCGAAGTAGGAATAGGAAGCATCCTCAGTTAAATAAGGCAGCTGGGCACCTGAGGCTTCCGAGCGAAATGAGGCAGCTGCCAAAATCTTTAGCTCTTTGAAAGAAAGGCAATATGGAACCGGCAGTCTGCGATCTTCGCGGCCTTGCTTGAAAAGATTAACCGAGAGGCTGAAGGAGTTAGCCGAGGGGCCAACGGGAAAGGACGACTCGAGAAACGCCTCAGTGGCCACAGAGAGGGCTGGCAGGCGCAGACAGGTTGCAGGCCAGCTGACCCGGGGAGGCCGGAAGCCAGGAAGAGTGGGGAAGAGTGGGGACCGGAGCAGCTGCACCAGGGAGCGGTGGGCGGCGACAGGGCGAGAGCCCGCCCTCTGCCCCGCCCGGAGTCCGCCCCTCTGCCCCCGTGGGCCCAGGCTTCCTCAGGCCGCCCGTTCGGGTACTTGTTCGGTGTCCTTGTTTCTGCTCCCCAAGGGCCTGTCTTCTCGGCCGGCCTGAGTGGCTCTCCGCTCGCAGCCGAAAGAGCCTGGCATGACCTCTCCGGCGCTCCCTTCTGCCGCGCTGCCGCGGCTCTCCTAGGTCGGTTGTGACTTAGCTCGCTTCCAGAGTTCTGTTCCCGGATGAGCCAAGATCGCCAAGGAGCCTTATAGCCCCGAGTGCGCTGAGGAGTGTTTCCGTTAATCAGGGCCTTCGGAAGGCCTTTAACGAAAGCCTCCTTGGCGTGCTTTGTTGGGCGCGGCTCCTGGAGGAGCCGGAAGCCTGTGGGACAAAGTGCCTTCCCTCAGTGACCGTAGTTTCTGGTTGGACAGACAAGTGCGGCATTACGGGGTGTCAGTCCTCAGAGAGAACGCTCTCCGTAGGATTGATGTGGAGGAAGCCATTCACTTTTTGTCCCCAGAGAAAGATTTCTTTCTTGCTTTTACTAAAAAACAATAAAATTCCATTTTTTATAGAAATCCAGGCCGTCAGCATGATAGAGTTGATTTGCTATCGTAAATCCTGAAAATGCTTAGCAGGATCATTTAGATTAGTAGTTTTCATTCAGTAGAACACTGAGGACTACCTTGTCTGGCTTTGATAGTACTCCTTTGTACCTAAGTCTTCGTTCACAGATAAGTCATGGAACCCAGTCCTTTGATATTCTACGCGGACATTCTGTGTGGATGGGTTCCTAATGAGCTTTCATCATTCCTACGTTAGAAAAAAAAGGATTTTGGTCTCCTAGAGTTAAGTAATTATCGGTTCTTCAGCTGTTGTACGAAATGATTTTCCGGGTTGGATATGTAATTACTTCAAATATTATTTTGAGCAAATACCAGTGATTGATTCCTTTGGTGCCTGTTTGGTTTATTAGAAGCTGAAAGCTGTCATTAAAATTAAACCTGGTGTAGAGATTCCTTCCAGTTGGGGGAATATCATTGGGGATATTACGGTATTTTTGGTCACCTGTTTAGGGCTCAGTGACTTGTTACGGCTCCGCATGGACGAGTGTGCTTTTGTGGCCTCTCGTCCCTGACGGCACGCGTTCTAAGTGCTGGTTGTGAGCGTGGAGGAGCTGAGGCTGCACGCCACATCTCCGTTACTGCTTTCTCTTGGTTTCATTGCCAAGTGTGAGCAGCCCGGGGGAGGAACATTCGCAATCACTTCTTCCTGGTCGGTGTCTGTAAAGAACCGTACCCCAAAGTTGATTGCACAGGACAGCGGAGAGGGGCTGCGGACACAGGAGCTTCGGCTCAGCTTCGCTCCCCATCGGTGTTGCCCTCTCGCCACCAAATCGAGTTTCTCAGAAGCAGATTAAAAGCAAGGAGCTGCTTTTCCGTCATTACAGTGACAATTTAACTGGGGATAAGTAATTTTATCTTTTCATTTCTTGTTAGGGACCTCGACATAGATAATGCTGGGGGACACGGGACCCCTCGTTACCGTGCACTCTGTGCACACACCTGTGTGTATACACCGTGAGTTCGTTTTCACTTAGGCACCACATGCCGCAGTCGTTTATTCCCATCTCGGCTGCCGTGCTCGCTCAGCATAGAATGTATGGCGTGTAGACGTTTGGGAAATGGGCATTCGTTTTGATACTAGGTAAATCTCGTTATCAGAAACTTTCCCGGGAATGGGATAGGAGGACTGCATTAGTGTGAGTGTGGCTAATGCAGAACGTGTGGTGTCACCCAGGGACCGAGACGAGGGACGGTAGCGTGCATGTGTCCGAGCTTGACTTTGACATCAGCTGGTCTGTTCTCGAGTTGCTATCTTTCATGACCTTGGGCAAGACGCTCAGCCCTCCTAACTTTGTTTTATTTACCCGTGTAGTTGGGGTATAAAGCACCTACCTGGCAGGGACGTTGTTTTTCGATTAAAAGATCGAGCCTGCAAAGTGGATGCAGGGTGCTGGGGTCATGGGAGGACGTGGTAGGGATATGGTGTTTCATCGGTACTCTGCGTCCAAGCTTTGCAGGGGCAGACACCGTGCCTGCTTTTATTCACTGATGTATTACTGTGTGCTTATTAGCATATTGCCCGGCCCATCCACAACAAATGTTTATTGAATGTTGAGTGAAGTTAACATTTCAGTGGGAAAAAACTCAGTGCATAAAGTTTTAGAAAAACGTTAGCAGTGATTTGATACGATGCATTAACTACAAATCCACCTTCTCTTTATTAAACAAACCAGAGAGACGCATTTCTTTACTGTTAGTCTACAACGTGTAGTGTTTTGGTTCGCTTGTAGTGTGTAGTACTTTAGATATTTAAATAATAAAAATCTATTCTTAAAATAACTTAAAACTCAGTTACTTACTTTCTTCAGGAGTTTACAGAGGGTTGCCGAAGTCATAACATTTTTTAGGCATTATAATGTGTTTTGAATTTTCTATATTACTGACTTTTAGCAAAGATAAATGAGGACTTAAGTCTGTAGGTGAACATTCCTGAGAAGGCTGGCTGATAGGAAAAATGCCTTATGATGTAATGATTCAGTTTCGTGTCAGGTAGTGGTTGATTTTCTCTTTTTGGTAGCCGCTCAAGTTAGATTTCCAGAACTGAGTACTTCTTTCCATAGTTCCTTTTTCTCCTCTAGTTCATTCCCTAGGAAAAGGTCAGTATCCCCCATTTACATCTGTGTGACTTTGACGGTAGTGTTGGATAATGAAGTGAAATCCTTGAAATTCGTTATCGACTGTTTTTTAGTTTACAGGGTGAGGGATTAAGTATTATTTAGAGACATAATGGAGTGTGCAGCTGAAGTCCTTCTCCCACAGGGCTCCTTTCCGCCACTTTAGTTGTCCTCACCTGTCTGGAGTGGGTGCTCCAGCATGACACCACTCTTACACGGTGATTTCCACGTCCAGCAAAGGTGCACCCTATTGATTTGGTGCTCAAGTATTCTTCTGGAGACCACACCGTTTTTCTCCCTTCATTTACAGTACAGGCCATGGTTGCTTAGTTGCTATCTATAAGCATTACGATAAACTGTAATGGGTCATTAAGCTTGCTCCATGCTATTTGTGTGGAGTAGGCCACCAATAATAAAAAATGTATGCACAGAGACTGCATGTCCTTTTCACATATAAATGTGACGTTTATGATTTTATTTAATCCTTTAAGAAGCAAGAGGGGGATGAAATCCTTAGCCCCAAGTTTAACGGACAAAATATCGTCAGGTGTTCCCCCCGCCAGTTATGGAGCAGTCATGTTGCAAGTTATTTTGAATCACTACAGCCTTTTTCCCTGATACGAATGTCAACTTATAAATGGTGGGGCTGATATTCACATAAATGAAAATCAAAATGAGGCTTTGGGAGTAAATACTCTCATAGCATCTTATTGGCCCCATTTACCCAGCTTCTCAGCAGGCTGTTTTCACTCATGACTGACAGTCATTGTAGGCCACGTGGGATTTAAAGTTTTAATGGTTCACTGTTACCGTGAAGTTGGGTAATTCATTTTTCTCCTGGTTTATTTGGATTTTAGGACTAGGAAACCACTGAAAGAATTTCGTTTAATTATACTGTTCCATAAAATATGTATCTAAAAATGTTTACTAAACCTGTTCTCTGGAGGTGAAATGTTTTTAATGCGAAAAACCCTAGGTATTCTAACCTTTCTAAAAAAGGAGCTTAAGAAAGTTTGAGACAACTTCATATTTGCAGAGGGCTGCTTTGCAAGAACATTGGCAAAGTCTTATTCATATTCTTGATATCTTAGAATTGGAAATTGATAATTTGTGTGTACCTGTGGATGTTTGTGATTAAGGACTAACTTGAAATAGTCCAAGTAAAACCCACCAGAAGAACCAAAAGAAAATGAGGGAAACAGATACCTGTTCATGTTTTCCGATTCATAAGTAAGAACAGTGCTTTGCTTTGAAATGTACTTTTTAATACTTAAAATGTTTTAATAATTATTTGAACTTTTGCATATTTAAAATAATGCCAAGGTGCTTTGAAATGCTTTACTAGGTGTCTTCTTTATTTAAAACTCTTGATGTGAAGGAATAAGAATTTGAATGATCTGACTGATGAATTACTAGTGCAAAATATTCACCAGAAATTCATTTTTATTGGATGATTATGGTAAAAAAAAAATACTGAGTATTTTGTATATTGTAATGCACAGTTGACCCTTTGATTTGGAATTTGTGGTGCTGGTATGGGGAGGAGGGAGGTGTGTGTGGAGCAGATGCTGTTGCTAACAACACTTGTTGTGATTGTGTGTCGTCCTTGAGGCAGTGGGAGTCAAGACTGACCACACAGGAAGTGTACTATGGGGTGCCCAGGATATACTCTAGAAGGTGATCTGTAGAGAAGGCAAAGAAAACCATCATGATAAAGACAGTCCCCACTATTAGCTTATTTTCTTGGGATTTGTGTTTTTGTCTTAAAAGAGACCTAGAAAAATAAGTAGTTAATGGAACATGTTAAAATCTTGGATTATAGGAAGTTGTTAGTGATTCAGAAGGAATTAAATTTAAGAAAGCTCCCTAAAAATGCTTTAATATTAAAAAGTTTGCTTGTCTGTTATTTTAAAGCAACTTTAAGAACAGAGATTCTTCTATAAGTGTTTGGATCTTATGGAGTTTGTAGTTTATTTAAAAACCACACGAAACTGGGCTGGTTAGTTTTTGGAAGTGTTATGTACTCTCCAGAATGTATAAAAAGGGAACATATTTGAACTGTTATCGAGGTATCTGTTTTGATACTTACAAGGACGGTGCTGGCTTTCAGAAGTTGCTCTCTAATCTGCTGCTGCTTTAAATGTTTGCACGGTGTAAAGGAAGATGCATAGACACGTGGTACGCACCAGCGCTCGTTTCGCGCCTAAAAGAAATAGTGGCTTTCTTGAGCTTATGTTTTGTGCCTGTTCACATGGGCACTGGGAGAAAATTAAAACTCACTTTAAAGGTGTCTCTTTTCCCTCTGTTATTAAGCCTTTGTCTTTTGCCTTGCCTTTAGCGTTACAAAATTAAACTAGGACTTTGAGAAAATGGTAGGATCTTCCTTTGACCTCCTAATGCCTCAAATATTTCCTTATTAAGTACCTGTCTTGTGCCTCTAGGGTCTCGCATTAGAAACTCTTCTGAAAGCTCAGTTTGTCCACTTCTGGTTCATTTACGGCTGCGTTTATCTGACACCATTGCGTTTTTGTTTTTATTCTAAGCAAAGCATGCCGTTGTCACTGTGTTTTGGCACTGTGTCACATCTTAACTTGGTTACTTGGGGGGCACACACCATACTGCTTTACAACAGGACCCAGATTAAAGTCTGGAGCCACAAGGCTCGTATGTTTGTTCATGCTGAACTAAGGCAACGGCGCTGATGCAGAAAGGCTGATAACTTCGGTGGTAGAACAAATTCTCTGAGAGGCCATCTGCTCGAGGGTGGTGCAGATACCTGCTTGTGTGCTGCGTGCCCCCAGTAACCAGGGCTGGAGGGGACGTTGGGCATGCTAACTGAAAGCTCTTTTCTTTTTTAGGTCCACAACTCCCAGGCCTGCTGCAGATCTCCAACTCCTGCTTTGTGTGACCCCCCAGCATGCTCTCTGCCGGTGGCATCACAGCCACCACAACATCTTTCTGAAGCCGGGAGAGGGCCTGTAGGGGTAAGGAGAATCCCGTTTTTAAAAGCTATCAATATTTTATATCCCATAGGGTATAAAATAGGAATATTACCTCCCTCCCCAGAGCCCCTTTAAAAATGTGCTGTATTGTATGTGTTTTTAAAGGAGTAACAAGTACATGCACAGAGGAAGCAAAATACGGGACTTGCCTTACCCCTCTAGGACAGTTCCAGAAGTCAGCGGGGTTTGGTGGTGTAGGGTATTGGGGCGCCAGCAGAGAGCATGCTGGGCTGTTGCAAGGAGCAGGAGCTGGCAATCAGCAGCGAGTATGGATGTTGGCAACTGAAATGGGGAAAAAAGGGGGTAAGTTTGAGTCCAAGTGTGAAATGTGCACTTCCCCAGCATCGTGGGGACTTAGGGCCCACAAATCTAAACTATTTTGGATGCTGTCCTCTCAGGTGACATTTTGTCGAATATCGCTCAGAAGCAGCTAGGCTCTTCTGCGATGCCAGATAGAGAATTAAACCCTTTGAAAGGCTTGAGTTAGGGTGTAGCTACAGTGGACTCGGCTGTGCCCTGGTAATGTCTCCGTTACCTGGTGGTAATGACGTGTGTGTGAGGTGCAGCAGGATGAAGTGTCTGTGGTGCTTTGTCCCTAGAGCACGGGGCCTGGTGTTGGTGATCTGTGGGTGGTTTGTGTGTCCTGTATCTCCCCTCTTATGAAAGTTGTGTAAACATCTGTCTGCCTTTCTTTTTCCTTTATGAGGATTTAATGATAATGTTTTCCGGAAGACAGGTGTTTATTCTGATTGACTGCTGTTAATCGCCAAAGAAGTTGAAGACCTGTCTTTTCTCTTGTTGTGCGTAATCTGACCGTGGGGCTCAAATGCATACTCAGAAAATAACACAAGATACTTGGCGCTGTATAATGAATTGCTCAGTTATAGTGTAGAATAATAGTATCTTGAAACTAGGAAAAGCGAGTGCTCCCAACGGGCTGTCCCACTTGGGGGAGTTTTGTGAAGACAGGCAGGTTTTGAGGAGCCGGCTTGGTTTTTGATACATCAGCAACATGTGGACAGGCAGACTGGAGGAGCCTTCCAGGTGTACGTGTCCACCTGTCCCTGTAAGCCACATAGACGGTGAGCCTGGTGAGGCTGGGAGTTGAGAGAAGATGACCGCAGGACGTCGGGGAAGAGCACAGGTTAGTGGGTCGTGGGGGTGGAGGTGGCACATAACGCGGGGCCAGATCATAGAGCACGGTAGAGGTGAGACGAGGGCAGATTTTATGTGACACGTGGGAGAGAAGCCTTTGTAGGCTTTTTTATTCCAGGCAAGCTGATTTGCAAATGCTTGCTTAAGAAGATGGATTGGGTATCCGGTGCATTCTGGCCAGACGGCAGAAGCTCCAGCTAGATGGTGAGGGCTGTCACCCATGTGTAAAGAGAAGAGGACCGGGACAGGGGAGCTAGGATATTAATCATCGTAACAAAACCAGGAGTAATCGTCACAACAGCAATGTCATGTGCAAATAGTTGCTGGTGTAATTTATCAAGAATTAGACCAGAAAAAAGGCTCACGTTATGGAAACCTTGGAATTCTTGATATAACAACCATTCACAATGGAAGATAAAACCCAGTGTAGTGGATAAAAGTCTAATGTTAATCCCTGGAAAGATATTGACATCGTAAGGGACCCATTAGCAGAGTCCCAACTTGACTCTCTACTTCAAAGACTTCAGCCTTTACAGTTACCATCTTGTTTCCATATATATCTAAGAGATGATTTTCTCTTTCAGGCTGATACTTTCTACTTTATTCTCCAGTTAGTGTGGATGTCATTGTTAGACTGTTTCATTTACTACAATATTCATTAATCAGGATTTGTTGAGTAGATTTAAAATTTTGCCCATAATAACATTGATTTTCAGTAAACTTTTTGTATTAGCATTAGTGATGACCAGTATTTATTTATTTATTTATTTAGCAGAAAAGGATGGTGTTCCCTGGAGTTTTAAATAAGTTCATGATCGGTGGTGTACTCAGATACCATCAGATGGAGGTTTGAGGAGGTTCTGTAATAAGATAATAAATCTTCTTTGAGTCAAGATGATGCTGCATGAAGCAAACTGTATTGATTGTTCTTTAACAACGCTTCATGCTGCCAAAGTCATTTGAGCTGGATCTGAATTGGATCCAGTTGGCAAAGCTACCCCCCATGTGTGGAGTGCTCATAAATTCTGCAGGCACACAGATCTAATACAGTGCAATGAGAGAGCTGCTGGGAGAAAAAATTGATTACAGGGTTGCAGACAATATCATTAACAGTTCTTGCCATGATACACCAGATGTCTTCCCTAATAGACTATTTTTGTTAATTTAGTTTTTATAGGATAGCACTAACTGCATCATAATTTAACTTTCTTTGCATATTCAGGTATCTGATCTGTGTTTCTACGTTAATGGCAATATCAACTCAAAGAGTTAATTTTATAATTTTTAACTTATTTGTTCAATTTTAAAGTATTTGTGCTGGAAAGGCAGCGTTTTCCCTTCTTATAGAGAATATGTTAGCTTGGATTTTTTTTAGCAAAAGGTGCTGTGTTTATTGGCAGTCCAGGGGTAGTGAGGGAGGTGAGAAGGCAAAGAAAACGTTGCCCAGCTTCTCCCTACGCTGGGTAGAGATGATCCCCTCCACCCCCGCAGCTGCTCCCAGTATCCGGTGGTTTAAATGGCAGGACAGAGACTCTTTCCAAAAAGCAGAGAAGGTGCAGCTCTGGAAAGGAGACTTAAAATGCACATTCATTTTAGTTCTCATGGAGGCGGCTCTGCAGGCTGGACTTCTTGTAGGGTGTGCTAATCCCTTCCTCACTGGAAGAGCAAGGGTTAGACTGGTTAGAGACTTAGGATTTTTATTTTGTCACCTAGCTTTTTGCATGTTTAAGACCTCTGTTGAGCAGCTGATGCAGATAAATAGGACAGGTCTGTAATAGTGTAAGATGACAAACGATTTATTTGTCATTTTTTTAAACTACTGGTTTTGGTTTTGGTGCATTATTCTTTAGAGAACATGTTTCTCTCCTGATGCGTTCCTGTGTAATGGAGGACATGTTCATTACCTTCTTGGCACTTAATTTTCTCACTTTTAAAGTGGGCACAGCACTACTGTCTACCTCAGCAGTTGTTGCAAAGAGTGAAGAAGTCCATTGATCTGCTTAGTGTGGTGTTGAGCATATGATAAGCATGCATTAAGCAGTGTCTGTTGTTACATAGTTTTTTGTTTTACAAATTCAGGTGTTAAATCATTTATTAGTGTTCCAGACATTCTTGGTCTGAGGTCCATAGGCCCCTAGGACTCATTAAGTGTAACAGGGTCTGTGAAGTTCCTGCAATTGCAGAGTCTTATATGTATGTGGATTTTTCTGGAGAGAGTATTCTTTTCAACCATGGATGCTAATCAGTGGATTCCTAAAAATGTTGAAAAAGCTTTCAAATGAAGATTGAGAAGTGTGGCTCTATAAACTGTCCGCTTACAGATCAGCTGGCTGGTCGTTAGGGAAGTATGCGGACACTGAGCATTTACTTGGTGCCCAGGCACTGTGCTACTCTTCTCACGTAGTTTAATTTGTGGTATTTATTTCATTTTGCAGATGAGAAAATTTGAGGTTTACGGTTGTAGAAAATCTTGCCTTGAATGAATGTCAGGAATGAATTCTGAGGTTTAACTCGGGAACCCTTCTCCTCCCACCCCCCCTCCCCCCCCACCGCCCAGCCTTGTGTAATGTCCGTTGCTCTCGTGGCTGGCTTCTGTACTTCCTGGATGGTCCCTGCAGTGGTGCCCACCTTTGCCTCCTCTTTACTTGAAGAAACTCCTGAGTTAGCGTGCTGCTCGCTTGCTTGGTAGAGCAGATGGCTTCTGCCGCTGACAGTGTCACAGGCTGGCCTCGCCCTGAATGAGTGGACAGTGGTGGTAACATATGGTGTGAGAACCCTTCGTCTTCTGTTTAATGAATTTTTAAAGTGTATTTATTTATTTTGATAGAGACAGTGCAAGCAGGGGAGGGGCAGAGAGAGAGAGAGAGAGAGAGAGAGAGAGAGAGAGAGAGAACCCCAAGCAGGCTCTGCAGGGGCAGCATAGAGCCCAAGGTGGGTCTTGAACCCGCCAAACTGTGAGATCATGACCTGAGCTGAAATCAAGAGCCAGACCCCCAACGGACTGAACCACCCAAGGGCCCCGGTGTGAGAAACCTTCTTAGTATCAGTTAATTTTGTTTTCCTGTTAGCCCTTGTGGTGGTTATAATTTTAGTATTTTGTTTAAAAAATGCATGATGAACAAACAGCTACTCTTTGAGTTTCTTTTTCATTTATCCTAATGACATCTGTGTACATTTGAAAAATAATTCCTGTAGTGGTGTTGCGTTTGTTGATCTGTGTGTGTTCATTTTGGGTAAAACTTCTTGCGTGTGAGAAATTGGATTTTGCTTTTTCCTTGGAGTAAATCCACTCCACTGATGTACACAGACCTGGTCCACTCACGCAGAGCGGGAAGCTAGGGCCCCGTAGCTTTCCCCAGATTCCTGTTCGGGAGGGGCTGCTAGGCCAGAATCTGGGTCTCCTGGGTCTCTGCTCAGTGTGTGCTTTTTCTGCTGCTCCCTGCTACCTTCCTGGATCCATAAAGCAGGCCTGTGAGATACATCATTTACCTCCTCGAAACCTAAGAATGCTTTGCTTAATGTCTAGTTTAAACTTTTGCGATTGTAATTCATACCAGTGTGAAAATAATATTTCTTTCCTGTGTAAGGTATTTATCATTCGTAAGTATTGTTTCTAACACTGATATTTTTCATACTTGGGACTTCATAGTATTTAGTAATTAAAGGTGAACACTTATTATAGGATGCTATTTTAAAATGAAGGCTGATTATGTTTTTTTTTTTTTTTTTTACCTAGTTCCTTGTAGAGAACTCCAGTCTGGTTGCTTTTGTAGATATGCAGGAATTTCTAAGGATGTCCTGCTCTTTCAGTATTTCCTGTAGCTTCCCCAGTTGACATTAAGAATGCCAAAAATAACCATTGCCTTTTATATTTGATTGTCATGGAAGAAATTAAAACAACTGAATTTTTAGAAAAATTACTGATACAAATGCTGGGATTAGTCCAACTACCCTAAATGGAAGGTGACTAATAGCTGTTGAATTTGAAGGCAGCAAGTTGAAAAAATTCTTGAAACACCCAGCCTCCCAGTATGAGAGGGCTTTATCCCCTGCTTGCAGAGAGAATTCCTTCCCTCTGAACGGCTGTTTGCGTATCCTGCTCTCCCATGAAAGCCAATTTCAACTGATTTGTTCTTGAGGGCTGTCTGTCTTGTTCGTCTGCTCCTTTTCTTACAAAAGGGGCATCAAGCCACCTTGTCGGAGCATAGATTTGAATAACCTTATGATCTCGTAAAACTGCCCACTCTTTCAGCAGTGTGCTTACTACAGTAGGCCGGTGCGAGGTGGAAAGATTGCCTGTAGGTTTCACTGAGCTGCAGCTCTTTTCAGGGGCACCTCCTGCATCACCCTGTGTTCCTCACGGACACTGCAAGGTCTTTTAATCTTGCCTTCTTGGGCTGTTTTGTGTTGTTTGAAAAATATCTAAGTAGATATGTGGAGTTCTCCGGCTTTACAAGCTCTCCAGAATTAATTTTACTCATAATAAATTGCCAAAGAAACGTCAGCCCACGAAAGTAGAACGCAGTTTTGTTGAACTTAACTTTGTTTTTAGTGTCACCCCTCATTTTAGGATATCCTAGTGCTTGTGGTGGTAGCAACTCTTACAAATATCAAGGCCTTCACTAGAGTACCAGATTTTTCTTAGGGACTGGACTGAAGTGTAAGTAATATACCTAAGGTTAATTAGGCCTTCCATGGTCTATAGAAATTGGTGTACTAAATTATTATGCCTTGTGCCTAGAAGTGGACATTTTCTGTTTTTGTCTTTGATTTCATGTTGTGTAATTAGGTTGAATTTGTCTGTCCTCCCTCCCTCCCTCCCTCCCTCCCTCCCTCCCTCCCTCTCTCCCTCCCTCCCTCCCTCCTGACTTCAGTTTTCAGAGCAGTTTTAAGTTTATTGCGAAATTGAGCAGAAGGTGCAGATTTCCCACATTCCTCCTACCTCTACACATGAATCGTCTCCCCCATCATCAACCTCCCCTATCAGAGTGGTACATATGTTACAGTTGATGAACCTGCATTGACACATCATTATCCAAAGCACATAGCTTCCATTAGGGTCCACCCTTGGTATATTGCACATTCTGTGGGTTTAGACTAGTTTATAATGCCATGTATCCACTATTACAGCTTTATACAGAGGAGTTTTATTGCCCCAAAAACTCTCTTTGCTCTGCCTGTTCACCCCTCCCTTCCCCCAACCCCTGGCAACTAGCAAATTCTTTGCTGACTCTTACAGTTTTGCCTTTGCAGAATGTCAGAGTTGGAACCATATAGTATGTATCCTTTCTAGATTGGCTGCTTTCCCTTAGTAGCATGCACTTAAGGTTCCTCCTATGTCTTTTCATGGCTTGAAGCTTATTTCTTTTTCATGCTGAATAATATTTCACTGTTTCGATGAACCAGTTTATCCATTCGCTTACTCAAAGATGTCCTCACTTTTCTTATTTTTAGCAATTATGAATAAAGCTGCTATAACTAATCTGCATGTAGGTTTTTGTGTGGATATAAGTTTTCAAGTCCTTTGGGTAAGTACCAAGGAGTGTGATTGCTGGATTGTATGGTAAGAGTATGTTTGGTTTTTAAAGAAGCAACGAAACTTTTCCAACGTAGCTGTACCAGTTTTCTTTCCTACCAGTGAATGAATGTTCCTCTTGATCCCCATTCTTGCCAGCATTTGGTGTTGTCAGTGTTGTGGATTTTCGCCATTCTAATAGATGTGTAGTGATGTCTGATTGCTGTTTTGATTTGCATTTCTCTGATGACATACCATGTAGAGTTCTGTTTTTATATGCTTACTTGCTATCTGTGGATCTTTTGGTGAGGTGTCTGCTAAGGTCTGTGGTTCAGTTTTTAATCAGGTCGTTTATTTTCTTATTGTTGAGCGTTAAGGAATTCTTTGCATATTTTGGACAATAATCCTTTGTCAGGTGTGTCTTTTGTAGGTCTTTTCTCCGAGTCTGAGGCTTCTCTTTTTCTTTTCTTGACAGTGTCTTCTGTTGGGCAGTTTTTAATTTTAGTGAAGTCTGGTTTATCAATTCCTTCTGCCGTGGATTACGTGCTTGGTGTTGAATTTAAAAAGTCATTGCCAAACCCAGGGTCATCTAGTTTTTCTCCTTTGTTATCTTCTAGGAGTTTTCTAGTTTTGTGTTTTACATTTTAGGTACGTGGTCCCGTTCGAGCTGATTTTTGTGAAGGGTATAGTCTGTGTCTAGATTTCTTTCTTTGTTTTTTACATGTGGCTGCCCGGTTGTTCAGCACCATTAGTTGAACTATGGTTCAACTATCTTTTCTCCATTGTATTTGCCTTTTTGTTCCTTTGTCAAAGGTCAGTTGACTATATTTATGTGGATTTGTTTCTGGACTCTATTCCGCTGTTCTGAATTTGACCAGTAAAAGGCAGGCATTTTGACTTGTTACTTCTAAATAGTTAACTGTGTATTTTGCAAGAACAAGGACATTTATGTATATAGTCGCCACATAGTTACCAAAAACAGGAAATTTAACAGTTTAACAATACTCATCTGATCTGTAGATGTTCACATTTTGCCATGTGTCTCAGTAGGGCCCTCTGTGGCAGTTTGTTCTTTGGACCTAATATCTAGACCAGCATCACACTTACATCTAGTTACCATGTGTCTTAGCTCTCCTTTAATTTGGAACAATGTCTTAGCTTCTCTTTGTCTTTTTATTTATTTATTTATTTTTATTTATTTATTAAAAAAATTTTTTTTAACATTTATTTATTATTGAGAGACAGAGAGACACAGAGCGTGAGCAGGAGAGGGGTAGAGAGAGAGGGAGACACAGAATCGGAAGCAGGCTCCAGGCTCTGAGCCGTCAGCACAGAGCCCGACACGGGGCTCGAACTCACAAACTGCGAGATCATGACCTGAGCTGAAATCAGTCGCCCAACTGACTGAGCCACCCAGGTGCTCCTCTCTTTGTGTTTTGATGACACTGACATGTTTTTAAAGAGTGCAGTCTAGTTTTTTTGTAGTTTGTTGTTCCCTGCCTATTAGATTTAGGTTATGCATTTTAGGCTAGACTGTTTTATTAGTGGTATTGTGTCCTAAGGTCTTTACATCAGAGAGATTATGATATCAGTTTGTCACATTATTAGTGATATTAAGTTAACTTTGATCACTTGGATAAGTTACCACCTTTTCCTTTGTAGTTGAAAAGTAACTTGTACGGAGAAACTTTGAGACCATGTAAATATCCTGTTCTTCATCAAAGTTTTACCCACTAATACACCACCCAGTGATTATTTTTGCCTGAATCACTGTAGCGACTGTGGAATGGCAATTTTTTTTTTTTTTTTGTAAACACAAAATTGCTCTGCCTTTGAAAAACAGATCAGAATTCACCTACCATTAATCCCAGTGTGGGATTCTTGAGTAAAGTGGAAGAAAGAAACTGAGAGAGGGGTGGGGGGGATGGGAGAGACTGAGTGCTCAGGGTGTTTTTCATTTTTAGAATACTAGAAATGAGAAGGACTATATGAATTTTCAGATTTTTTCTAGAAAGAGGAAAATCTTTTTCTAGGCAGAGGAAAAAAACACCTGTGATGGTGTTTGTTCCCTGTTGAGCCTCCCGAGGCGAGAAAAGCTGCTTAGAAGTGAAGTAATAGATCATGGACATGGTTAAAAAAATACACATTTTTACTGTTGAAATTATGGTCTTGTTTTGATTCATGTTGGCAAGCTTTACTAGTGATCAAGTTACTTACTCTCTCTGCACCTCAGTTTCCTCACTTGTAAAACCAGAATATTATTTCAGTAGTTCTGGAGTGAGGCCCAGGAATCCATCGTTTTCCCAGGCACGCCCCAGGAGATGCTGGTGGCAGCCCAGCTTTAGCGAACGGAAGTCTGCCTTCCACCTCGTGACTGTTGTAAATGCAGAGACCTGATCACGTCCTTTGCAGGAGGTAGGCCAGTTCCAGGGCCCCTTACGTTTCTCAAACCCGAGCGTCTTCTATTAATTTTAAACGAGTTCAAACTGAACAACAGAACAACAACAATAACAACAAAACAATGAAGTCCTGTCAACATTAATTGAATAGAATGGGTGATTGTGTGTTGCTGAAATGAAATAGCCGCTTCTCACTGATTGCTTCTGGCCCAGATTGGAGCGCTGGGGGATGGCGTTTGGCGTGTTTCGACTGGTGGGTTCCTCACGATGACTCAGTTCTTCTGTCGCTTTCTGGTTGTTGTTATCCTTGAGAAACCTCCGTAAGTGTCAGTGTAGCTTGCTGTGATGCGACTTTGTCCTTCTGGGGCATTCATGTGTGGCACGTTGGTTTGTCTATTTACTTAGTTTGTGGTAACTATAGTAGTACAACTTAGGTATTTGGTTTCATGTAAACTCACTCAATTACATCTTGTAGCTCTCAACTCTGTTATTTGAAATGATAAAATAGACAATCCAGGAAATGAATACATTGAGAAAATTTAAGATATACTTTGAAATGAAAAGAAGAATGAGCCCTGTCCTTCTCCCACCTTCCCATCTCTCGCTCCTCTTTGAGGGAGACAGTCCGCCCGTGTTCCTGACGTGCCTTGGCTACTTTATATGTATATACAGTTGACCCTGGACCGACGTTGGGGTTTAGAGGCACTGACTCCTCCCCGCTCTGCAGTAGAAAATCTGTGTGTAACTTCTGAGTGCCACAGAACATAACTTCTCATAGCCTACTAGAGGAAGCCTTACTAATCACGTGAATAGTTGGTTATCATATATTTTGTATGATACATGTGCTGTACACTGTATTCTTATAAGAAAGTCAGCTAGAAAAAAGAAAATGTTACGAAGAAAGTCATAGGGAAGAGAAAATGCATTTGCATTACTGCACTGTAACAAATCTGCGTATAAAAGTGGGCCTGCATGTTTTACACCTGTGTCCTTCAAGGATCAACTGTAGTCCATCCTTCCGGCAAGAGTAAATGGAAGGGCTGTGCTTTTCATCATTTTGTTTGCAGTGCCTAGAACAGGTCCCGACTCTGCACCTTATTCATTGAATTAGTGGTTTTCTTCATTTAGAAGACAGGGGGAAATATTTTAAAAATCAGGTGAAGAAGAATTTAAATTTTTGTTTATTTATTTTTAAATATTTATCTTGAGAGAGAGGGAGAGGATGTGAGATCACGTGTCAGCAGGGAAGGGGCAGAGTGAGAATCCCACGCATGCTCCTCACTGTCAGTGCAGAGCCCAGTGTGGGGCTCGATCTCGTGAACTGTGAGATCATGGCCCGAGCTGAAATCAAGAGTCGGACACTCTACTGACTGAGCCACCCAGGTGCCCCAAGAGGGACTTTTTTTAAAAAAGGAGTACATAAAATGCGACGAATGAGACCATCAACACAAAGTATAGCATTAATACAGTCAAGGGGAAGATTAGCCAAAAAAACCTGATGTGCATGTATGTGTATTAGGTTTTTTTTGTTTTTTTGTTTTTAAGAAAGAAGGGACTGTTGGGTGTTTTTTCCACTGTGTTTTCTACCTCTCACGAAAATGAGAGTGGTGTGGAGCCCAGAGGGTATTCCTGGCTATGGTTTTAGTAATTAGGTATCAGTATGTGATAAACAAAAAAACAAAAAATTTTTTGTTCTAAATATGTATTTCCTTCCCTGTGGGAATTCTTAACGGGCTTGTAGAACTCCTACAGCATATGCCTTGTAAACGTGTGCATTGTCAGTTTTTCAGCTAACGTGACATGAGGCTGTTTTGTTAGGTTTCATTTATTCGAATGCTGGGTGTTCTCTCCTTTGAATCTGTCTTAGAGAGGACCTTGTCATGCTGTTACAACAGGAAAGTGGGGGTGGTGTTGGTTATGGGGCTGCTGCCGCCCTTGGTCTCAGCCTCTTGACAAGTGACGGTTCTCCTTGATGGCTGAGTGAATGGGGGGGGGGGGGGATGCTGCTGTACTGCCCCAGGGCCTTGTAACAATTTAGTTTGGATGGAAAAGCAGAAGGACCTCAAAAGACAGAGGTACAGTGCCTTTGGTGTCAGCAGCAGGCGTGTGTGGGGACCTTGGGCCCGGAACCCTTGGGATTAGTAAGGTGCCTCGATCCAAAGGATTGTGGAGGAACACCATGGAATTGCATCCAAAGACAAATTAGTGGCAACGGCTGACCGCAGTGCGTCCTCTCGCACTCTCGGTGAAAGGTGGAGCTCATTGGACAATAAAAAATGGAAATTGAATGACGTTAGTGGAGTTTAAGGGCAGTGTAACCGGAGTGCAGACCATTCTGTGAGGGATGAGAGCAGTTTGATTTGTACTTGTACCAGAGACCATTCGCTTGATTTCAGTCAGAGAGTTTTTTTTTGTCTCAAATATGTTTTTAGTATATAAAGATTCAGGAATACTCTTAAATCAACATTACCACCAAATTTAATATTTGGTTAATTTGGTTTTTTGAAAGTTTAGGGTTAATTTGGTTTTTGAAAGATTCCCATGTTGGAATGGGGAAATGATAGTGGTTGATATGTATACAGCTTCCCCTGGTTTTTCCTTTCGTTAGTAGCGTCTTCTTGGATATATTAAAAATGTCCACAGATGTCCAGAGATTGGCACACTTACCATAGTGATTGAATGTCAATCTGCTCTTAAGATATTGAGCAGATTTGTTAACAAACAAGATGGGAATGCACAAAGATGTCTGATGCATTGTTAAAATTCTTTAAAAGAAAAGCAGCTGGCAAATGGTAATTGACAGCTATGTTTCATCTGTAGAACTTGAAATGCTGCTATGGTTACTGTTGGTTAAGGAGGGAAGACACGTCCATGAGACCAGGGCTTCTTTAGAAACCGATGAAGAATGACAAAGAATCCAAGGTGACAGTTTAAGGATTGCATGACAGGAAAGGCACTGTGATTAAATTCCCTGATGTTGTCACTGAGCTGTAAGGCTGAAGATAACGCGCTCTCCTTCTGCTGAAAACAAGAATCGATACCCACTCCTTGATGGGCTAAATTATTAAAAAGAGCCCTTCTTACAGCGTTTCATTATCTGGGATTTGCCTCAGCTGGTGATTTGTTGGCAGCATCGGGAGATTTGGTAGGCATTTTGTATGACAATTATTCAGTCGGCCGGTGGAGCCCTTTGGATGATTCCCTTCCACTTAACAATGCTCTTGAATAGATGTGTGATTTCCTTTTGCCTAAGTGACTCTGTATCTTTTGGAGTTATTAAACAGAGTGTTGGCCACACACGCACACTTTCTTTTTTAATTTTGTTCTTTGTTTTCTCTTTTGTAGCTGTGGGTGGGTTGTTTAACAGATTTTAGTGATATCCTTAGCAAACATCAGTTGCATTTGGCATATTACATCAACCTGACACATTGGCTAATACATGCTGAGTTTTATATTCTTCCCTTAGGGGGAACATTCTACAAGAAATTGACTTCATTTTTATTAATTAATTTTTTGGCGTAGCTTTTTTTTTTAACATTTATTCATTTTTGAGACACAGAGAGACAGAGCGTGAGTGGGGGAGAGGCAGAGAGAGAGAGAGAGAGAGAGAGAGAATTTGAAGCAGGCTCCAGGCTCTGAGTTGTCAGCACAGAGCCCGATATGGGGCTCGAACTCATGAGCCGGGAGATCATGACCTGAGCCGAAGGGGGATGTTTAACCGACTGAGCCACCCAGGCGCCCCAGGCATAACTTTTAAGGAGGGATGGTGGTGGTGTTAATTTGTTAGGTAACTGATGTGATTTTTTCAGCCAACCAATTGAGAAAGAAAGTAACCTCATCGGGTGAGCTTCAGGGAGAGAAAAAAGAAACCAGCACCCGGCTCTGTCAGTGTTGGTAGTGTAACTGGTCCCAGTCTAATACAAAGGCTAGGGATGATGAGAAGGAAGAGCTTTTGGGGGCAGCCCTTTGCCATTATCCACCAGCCCGGGAGGAGTTCTACGGGAGGCGTTGTCACGTGGAAGGAAGCATAATTGGACTTCTCCATTGGACTGGCACAGTTGGAATCTTCTGGGTGAAGTTTGAAGCCTTCTGCCCTTCTCCGGTCTGTCTGAGGGGGGATAAGATTCCGCTTCAGCGTTTTAACATTGGTGGTGTGACATATTTATCTTCTTATGGTAGAGACAGTACTGTTTATAAAATAATTTTTTGATTCAGCCTCAGGAAGAGCATGGTCAGCCGGACAAAGCCGTGTTAAGAGATGTCGGTCCCTGTGGTGGAGCCATGAGGTGAGGCTAGAGAATAGTGTAAGATCGCATTTCTGCATCCCTGGAAAACTGATCAGATTTAACAAATCCTTTTATCTAGTAGGAGGAGAGAGGGTTGAGAGGGAAGGGAGAGGAGTGAAGTAAGGGTGGAAAGAGGGAGGGCTTTGCACACTGTACGGTTGGCTTCAGTAACGGCATTGGAAGTGGCTTGTGTGGATGGAATCCGGCCACGGGCGGGGGAGGGGGGTGCCCGGCTGCCACGGAGACTCTGGTGTGGGAGAGCTCCCCTGGGAGACGTGAGTGCCAGGCGGGTTCCAGTGTCAGAGAGAATCTGTGGGGAGAGATGCTGTGCATTGTTTCCGGTTCCCCTGACCAGATTCATGCCCCCGCCCTTCCTCTCTCAGTCATTTTGGTTGAAAGAGTAAGTAAAGGACGTGGGTGGTGGTCTGTCCAGGAGAGAGAGGCAGCATTCCACCAGGCTGATCGGCCGTGTGCACTTTGTAATCCCAGCCAAGGAGTCTTTCGAATGCACACTTGTGTAATGTCACAGTGATCTGGAGAACGCAACCTGAGTTTTCAACTTGTGTTACGCTGCTTTGAATGCAGTGGGAACTCGTCTGAGTATTGCTGTATCTGAAAGAGATGTATCGCCCTTTTATTTCGGGGGGAAGGGCCGAGGACTGAGACCTAGACAACCTTTGGTCTTCTTTCTTCCTTTGGATGAAATGATGCCTTCCTGCTGTTTCTGGAGGAAATAGAATTATCTAACAGTGACGGTGACTGCTGAGTATCAGGCAGCTTGTTGAGCAGAGGAATGGCTTCTTTTAGAAGGTGGGCTAGGAAACTGCCAGAAGGACTGATCATTAAAAAAAAGATCCAGTGAGATGTTTATTTACAAAATAACAGTGAAACTCCCCTGCTTTACAGACTTGATTATTGTCCGGGCCAAATTAGGTCGCCCGTACGTGCACTTTAATCTGTCACGTGCCCTGAATGTGGCTTAGAAAAACCATGCTGCAGACGCCGTTCCTTCCCCCCCTCAGTAGCCACGTGACCGTGGTACCGCAGGCCAAATTCCTTTGTATCTAAATCTTTTTTTGGTCATGGAATCTTAACACATGGATTTTTATGATTAACCAGTTTTCTAGTCCTGTGTAGTTTTTCTTCCTGTTGGTTTAGCTACCTACCTGCTTGGGTTACCATTTTAGAGATCTAGTTTACCAAGAAGCAACATGAATTTCTTTGAGAATCCAAAGGCCTGTTTAACAATTAGCATCAGTGCAAATGAAATGGTTAAGCACTTGCTACTTTAACTCCCAAAGGAAACAATGCGAACTGAAACCCAGTGAAAGTTCCCTTTTAACTGGAGCATGCCCTGGGCGTCTGTCATGTTTAATAATACTTTTGACCTTGGGGAGTATTGAACTTGGAATCTCTCTCAGGTGATTTTGAGCGGCATTGTCACATACTCTGTGTCAGCATTGTTTCCAAAGATACACCAGACCATAGATCTCTGTAGTTTATTTATTAGAGAAATTTGTTTTATCGCTCAAATTGAGTTTTTTTTTTTCTATAGGGAAGATAAATTAACAGTGTGGGCCACTAGATTTCTGAGTCACAGGCTGTTTTGTGTTTGGCATACTGGTTGGAGACGATCTGTGTTTGGGTCAGCTTTTTTTCTAGGCAAATCTTACAGACACAAAGGCGTTTATGAAATTTAGGCTCAATTCTCACCAATTACCAGAGAAGTGCCGTCTTATTTTTTGCTGCTACTGTGCAGGTAACTGATTAGTTAACATTATTACTTATTGACAGATGGTTTTTGCACCCAGGAGTGGTAAACTTTTTCTGTAAAAGGCCAGATAGTGAGTGTCTTCTCTGTGGCACCTACTCACCTTGGTCAGAGACGATATGTGACAGCGTGGCTGGTTCCAGTGAAACTTTACTTACAGAAATAGATGGTGGGATATATATCGCCTGTGGGGCTGTAGTTTGCTGACTAGCACAAACTCTAGAGGATTATTTCCCTGAAAGTGTCACTCCAAAGCACCCTTTCCTTCTTCCCTTGGCCTCATGCCTCTGAGAGAGTTGTGTGGTTGGTAGAGTTAGTGGGGAATTTTTCCTTTTTGCATTACTTTGAGCTGGTTGAGTATTTTATGTATTTATATCTATAGCTGTGCCTGCCTTCCCCCCCCCCCCCCAAACCCATTCCCCTCCCCGCATAGTTTTTGTATAGCCAGCTGACAGGTAGGTATTTGTTGGGAGAACTCATTCTCACTAATGACCCTTGAGGACTTTTACAGTATGTTTGGATTTACATACAGGAGGAATTAAATGGTGGGGTTTTTTAGTTTATTTTTTTTCTTTGTAAGTTAGCTTATATCTGTAGAGAAAATTTGAAAGGTTAGATATGCATAACAATACATTAAAGTTTGTGTTCTAATTTTCCATGTGGGTCTTTTTTTTTTTTTTTTTTTTTTATGCTGCAACACAATATTCAGGACAACAGAATAGCCTTTTAAAAAATGTTTTTATGAAAAGTATGACTTTTCTGTTTAATTTAGCCTTTAACAGATATATATTGATATGGGCAAATACTTCAGTGTTTGTTACTGATGAAATAAAACATTTGATACCCACAGAGGCAAAGAAAACTTGTCCAAATAAAAATTAGTCCAGTCACAGAAGATGAGGCCGATGAACCATCAGCTTTTTAATAATACACTTTTGCTCACAGGGCATCCTGGGAACTGAAGTGGGGTGGCACCTTGCCAGGCTTCTTCACCATTGAAAGAACAGTACAGAACTCCTCTGACACTGGTGCTTAGAAGTCTTTGTACTGAAGGACAGTGTTATTGTTAGCAAGACAGTATTATCCAAACAATTTTTAAAGAAACAGTATTGGTTACTGACAGATTCTGTTTGTATCCAGATAGAGTATGAATGTTTCAGATTTTATTTGAGAGGAGGGTTTGAGGGTTTAGGTCCTAACCTAAAGTAATGTGATCTGTATTATTGGCTCTTAGTTTAGTTGTTGCATTTCTGGCTAAGTTATTATAAAATTGTCTCTGGTTTCTGCCCGTTTATGTCCTTTCCCCAAATGCTTTGTGTAGTTTACTACTGTAAAATGTCATACACTCTCACTGCAGTCATTAAATCCAATTTTCTTTTCGCTAGTGGACCAAACAAAAGAGTTAGTGGGGGAATTGCTTTGTCCCTTTCCTGTATTATTTTGAGCTCATGCATCTTTATACCCCGTGGCTTACACACATTATGTAATTCATTGTGGGTATATACCCCTGGTCATTTATATTTTATTTTACTGTGATTATGATTAAGTAATTTCACCTCCCTGAGAGGTAGAGTGCTCTTGTGGAAAAAATGCCTAGCTGGCTTCTGTTTTCAGTTCTTACTGTCAAAACTTCCTGGCTGTGTTACTTTAGGAAAGCTGTTTAATCTTTTAGGATATTAGTTTCCATCTATCTGTCATATCAAGATAATACTTGTCCCGCTTACCAACAGGATTATTCTCGTGAGAATAGAAAGAGGTAATTTAGTGCTTTGAAAATTTTACAGTGGTCTACACATGGAGGAGATCAGTTGTTTTCAGGATTCACTAGATATAAGAAACACCTAAATCACAGTGGTAACAAGTCTATATTCTCATATAAAATGAGGTGTTTTCCAGGGTGTGCCATCCAAGGTTGGTAGAGTGACCATGATCTTCAGGTGTCTAGTTTCCTGCCATCTGGTCCATTATCCTTAGTGCATGGTTTCCATTCTCAGGGTCTCCTGTAGTCGCAGATGGCCGTTGGAGCCACAGCCATATCACCTCCATGTTCTAGGTCAGTGTTATTCAAATCATGGCCCAGGGAATGAACCATTTGTTACTAGTCTACCATGTGGTAAGTATAGAAACAGAAAGTAACCATTTAGAAATTTTTGTAGCTGTTTGACAGTTCCTGCAGAGTCTTATTTGTGTTTTAGTAAAAAATAATAATAAAAAAAAAAAAGTATTGCTCTGCAGCGGATTGGGGGCAGGTGGTTCTCCACCACAGCCTGGCAGCTGAAGGAGGAGGGCACAGAGGCAAAAGCTAAGGTTGCCCCTTCCAGAATGTCTCTAGCAGCCCTCATCTAACAACTTCAGTTTACACAGATCTTCCAGACTCCCAGATCTTCCAGGGAGTCTGGACTTGCTTTGGCCGTGTGCCAGTGATGGAAGGGCTCTGTTACTAAGGGAAATGGGAGAATGGCAGTAGAGAAGGCCACCAGCATTCTGTGCCCCAGTTGGACAGGTCTAAAACCTCAGAGCCATTCAGCACAGAATCAGATTCACAGAGCCTGTGCAATTCTTAGAGGTAATGACCCCAGGGCAGCAGCCACTTCGAGTCACTGCATGTCTCAGATGGGAAAACATACTGAGAAGGTCGAAAGCAGAGTAAAAATGATGTGAGAGATTATATAGTTACCTTTCATAGGAAAGAACATTTTTACGGGTGCCTGGGTGGCTCAGTCAGTTAAGCGTCAGACTTCGGCTCAGGTCACCATCTCACAGCTTGTGGGTTCAAGCCCTGTGTCGGGCTCTGTGCTGACAGCTCGGAGCCTGGAGCCTGCTTCGGATTCTGTGTCTCCCTCTCTCTCTCTCTCTGCCCCTCCCCTGCTCATGCTCTCTCTGTCAAAAAGTGAATAGAAACATTAAAAAAAATTTTTTTTAAAGAAAACATTTTTAACAGATTTTACATTTATTTATATTTTCATAACTTGAGGTAAATTTGTGAATTTAGTTACAGTTCCTCATTTTAAACCAAGACGGATTGTCTTCATGCAAATATGATTAAGTGCGATTCTCTTAGGATATGTTATAGAAGCAGAGGGGTGCCTGGCTGACTCAGTCAGCAGAGTGTGTGTCTCTTGATCTCGGGGTTGTGAGTTCAAGCCCCACACTGTACGTGTAGAGCCTACTTTAAAAAAATGGTATGGAAGTGGAGCTCTTTGCAAAGATGACTTTTAAAAGGTACCTTTTGTTGTTTTGGAATTGGCATGATCCTCTTTGGTATGTCGTGTGTAAATGCATGCAGTGTTTACGTTATAGGGAGGTTTTTAAGAGAGAGGGTTATAAGGATGAAGTGGTTGGTGATTTAATTGAATTTTGTGTTTTCAAATCTTAGTTTTGTTGTTTCACCAGCATTGGAAGTATGGTAAAATGTCTTCACGTGGGCATTGCAAATGGTTTTTCCCTGCTTTTGCTAAAAGTCTTTGGTTTCCTTCTCATGTGTTAAGCCAGTGTGTATTAAACCTTTTTATTATGTAGCATTTGTTACTAGGCATCTTTATAGGAAGGGATTAAGAATGATGGCTGCATCTTTGAGGGGAAAATCCAAGTTCTTACCTTCAGCATGTGCAAATGTTTGTGGGAGGCACAGGGCATGGGTAGATGTCTTTAAAGTAGCTAGAAAGCATCGTATTTGCTAAAGCGTATGTGCGTTAGAGAGGAGCCACAAATGATTGAACCTGCCTGTTGCTAAGGTAAGGTAGGAAGCGTCTCTTGAACCGATGGCTTCAGGGTTGACTTTTAGAGATAAGGGCGGTGGAGGGGAGAGAAGGGTGCGTTCTAGACCCAGAGATCTTGCCGCTAACTGCTTGTTGGTTCAGCGTGGTGTTTGTCCTCTTTAGTTGTCATGAAACGGATGAATCTTAGTCCCAGTGACTGGATTTGGAATGTGGGAAGACTGTGGGCCGTGTCCGTGAACTGGGCTTACCTAGGCAGTTTTGCAAGGAAAACAGATTGGCATTTTATTTTTTCCTCTCGCTCAGCGAGGATAGTGCTGATGTGAGAAAACCCACCTTGGCCACAAGTGGTCAGTGGCTGCTGATCGGGTCAGGACTCGTCTCGCTCTTCGACCGTCTTTCTCTTGACCGTTCGTTTGAAGACTCCAGGTGCCTTTCCGTCTTGTTTGATCCCAGAAAAGCCTCTTCACGAAAAGTTGTTTGTAGAGAAAGCCTTGCTTTATCTGCCAGCACAGGTGGCTTGATCTTTACTTTCTTGCCGCCCAGTGGAAGTTGGTACAGGATGTAGTGCATCTGATGACAGCTCCACAGGGCTCTCTTGCTGCCTTTTCTTCAGAGTCTCAGTTGGAAGAGGTCTGCCGGTTTTCTCCTTTATAGCGAGCAAACATTTGGGAAGCTCACGTTCAGTTCTTAGCGTCTGAAATAGTTGAATAACTTTCAGTTGCTTCCGATACTGACAGAACGATGCAGTTGAGTCAGGATAGTTTGGAGACTAATTGGTTGGCAGCTCTTCTACTCAGCAGCTCTTTAACTGTTTCTAGAGAAAGAGACTGCTAGAGGATTCTGGGTGAGCCCAGGCATGTGGTCAGTGGCCAGGGAAACAGCAGCTGTGAATCGGTGTGGCTGAGGAGGCTGCAGGAGTGGGAGGTCAGGTCGAGTGGAGGAAATGCAAATGCAATTCTCGGACTAGAGTTTCCAGATTAGCAGATTAGCAGTGTGTTTACGCTGCTGCCTGGAAGCATTGCCTTTGTATTTCTTTTCTAAGTGTGAATTAAGTAAGATTAGAAAATCTCAGGTTTCACTTCGGAAAGCTTAAAGGCATGGTTTATGTTATTTTTCCAGCAGTATTAGAATCAGAATAGCAAGTCGATTACCTTGGCCTCTGAGTCAATACTACCTATAGGCTGCAAAGTGGGTCACGTTTCCCCCTCTGTTTTCAGGGATTCTCTGACTTTCTGCTTAATTCTGTACAGTTTCAAGAAATTTATTTCATGAGTTTATTTACCAGCCTAAATGGATTTTAAATGTTTTGAGGGAACAAAGCTGTGTTTTGAATGTTTTGGGCATTCTCTATGGTCCCTGGTACTCTTTCATGTAGATTGTAGGCTCTTTGTTTCTGGATTTGGTGGATTTCCTGTGTATCTCCCGGTGACTGGCTGGCTTCTCATCCTTCAGGTCCCAACCAGATGTCACCTCCTCTGGAAGGTTTTTCTGACTACCATGGTCTCATCCTGTTTCATCCTAAGTCTTTTTTAATTTGAGAGAGAGAGAGGGAGAGAGCGAGCAGGGGAGAGGGGCAGAGGGAGAGAGAGAATCTTTCTCTTTCTCTCTCTCTCTCTCTGTCTTTTTTTTCTGAGAGAGAGAGAGAGAGAGAGAGAGAGAGAGAGAGAAAGCACAAGTGTGGGAGAGGGGCAGAGAGAGCAAGGATCTTAAGCAGGCTCCACGCTCAGCACAAAGCCTGATCAGGGCCCAGGATCAGGGCTCAATCCCACGATCCTGGGATCTTGACCTGAGCTGAAATCAAGAGTCTGACGCTTAACTGAGCCACCCAGGTGCGCCTCATCCTTGGTCATTTTTAAAGATAATTGCCCATTCTTAATGTCTTTATTGTTTTTATGACACTGATCATCATCCGAAATCCGCTGGTGGTTTACTTGTTACTGGTATTCCTTTTCCCAAAGGGATAGGACTTGGGCAAGGGTAACCCACAGTGGTGGTTTTTGAGCTGGTCCTCGAAGGATTGGAAGGATTTGGACTGGAAAGCTCTGGTTACCAAGCTTTAGCTGAAGCCTTTTTAGACAAAGGATAGAGGCAGGATATTTTTGTTGACTGTCGGAGTCTAGTTTGGTTTGGTGATGGCCGTGGTTGATGATCGAACTGGAGAGATATGCTGACCTCTGAAAGCCAGGCTGAGAGACTGGGTTTCATTTGTCAGACAGTGGGAACCATGGATGGTTTTCAGCAGATGAGTGCATGATCAGAACTATGCTTTAAGAAAATTAGAAAGAACTCACTGGAAAGCTGCTAAAATATAAAATAGTTCAGATGAACCAAAATGAGGCCTGGTCTTGGATGCTCTTAGTCACAGATGGAGGTGGGGGAGGTGCCTTGAAGTTACTAAGCAGATTTATCTGCTGTGCAGTGAAAACAAATGTCCACGCTGCCTATCAGTTCACTTTCGGGTAGGGGACACTCAGAAATCAGTGTCTATAATTTGAGATATGTATCATATTGCACTGAGGACTTCATGTAGTGTTTCGGGGAAGGGTAGGTAGAAATGATTCTGTTTTTGTAGATTTTGCATGGAGGCTCACAGAAGCTCAGTGATTTTCCTAACGTCCTGTAATATGTTGACAGCCAGATTTTGAACCTAAGTCTCTGTAATTTTAAATCCGATGCTTTTCTCCTATAAAATAGGCTGTAGAGGACAGATGAGAAAGACACTGTAGTCAGGATGTCCAGGATTCTCCAGTCATTGCCTAGTTAGTTGTGTGAGGGAAGATGAGGAATTTTTTAATGAAGTGGTTTGAGACCCAAAGCCTGGGAAGGGTTTGTTCCATCCAGAGAAGCCGTGGCAGTTGTTAGGAATGCAATGAAATAATTTAGTGCTGTTTCTCTCGTTGGTTTTGTTTTACTTGTTTATATTTCACAATTGTTCTTAAATTTTAGTTTCCTGGCCTGTATTCTTAATTTAAGGACGTCAGTCTGCTCGACTAGACTACAAAAAGATTGTCTATTGCATGCAAAGCTGTTCCTTCCTTTTGTAGAATCCTGTGACAATTGCAGCTGCTTTCTTTTTTTTTTCTTTTTTTTTTTAAATTTTTTTTAACTTTTATTTATTTTTGAGACAGAGAGAGACAGAGCGTGAACAGGGGAGGGGCAGAGAGAGAGGGAGACACAGAATCTGAAACAGGCTCCAGGCTCTGAGCTGTCAGCACAGAGCCCGACGCGGGGCTTGAACTCACAGACCGTGAGATCACGACCTGAGCCGAAGTCGGACGCTTAACCGACCGAGCCACCCAGGCGCTCCGCAGCTGCTTTCTTATACTGTGTCCTTATTTTCTTACATTTTCTAATTTAGTTCTTTTGGTTTGCTTTCTGTTTTGTCTTTTAGCTAGCAACCACGTAATTATGAAATGTGTGAATTTGTGGACATTGGTAAAGTACATCTTTTTTTTTTTTTTTTAATTTTTTTTTTCAACGTTTTTTGTTTATTTTGGGGACAGAGAGAGACAGAGCATGAACGGGGGAGGGGCAGAGAGAGAGGGAGACACAGAATCGGAAACAGGCTCCAGGCTCCGAGCCATCAGCCCAGAGCCTGACGCGGGGCTCGAACTCACAGACCGCGAGATCGTGACCTGGCTGAAGTCGGACGCTTAACCGACTGCGCCATCCAGGCGCCCCGGTAAAGTACATCTTTTATCTCTGAGCAGAATGTAACTGCGGCATCCGGTCTCCATCTGAACTGTTTGAGGCCTGGAGTTCACTCCCCTTTCTCATGAGGAGACTTCTCCCTTAGGTGTGTTCTTCTTCCCCCAGTCTCCCTCACTGGTTACCAGAACCTTTTCTTACAAAGAATACAGGTGAGGGGTGTTGTTAATGTTTTCTTTAAAAAAAAAAAAAAAAAAAAAGGTGTGTGTGTGTGTGTGTGTGTGTGTGTGTGTGTATCCTTCTTGTAAAGTACAAATAGAAACAACCATACAAAGCATATATGCAGCCTAATGAATCATTTTCATGTGGAAATCCCTTCCAGGTCAAGAAGTAAGACTTTGCCAGCCATCTCTTGAGTTCTGCAACGGCAGTCCCCTCCTTCCCTGCAAAATCAACCACAGCTCTGACTTTTAAATTTTTTTAAATATTTATTATTATTATTTTGTTTTTGAGAGGGAGAGTGAGAACGGCAGAGCATAAGTGGGGGGTGGGCAGACCGAGAGGGAGACACTGAATCTGAAGCAGGCTCCAGGCTCTGAGCTGTCAGCACAGAGCCTGATGCGGGGCTCGAACACCAAATGTGACATCACGACCTGAGCCAAAATAAGATGCCCAACCAACTGAGCCAGAGCTTTAAAAGCTCTGGCTTTTAAAGTAGTTATCTGTGGGGGCACCTGGGTGGCTCAGTTGGTTAAGCCTCTGACTTCAGCTCAGGTCATGATCTCATGGTTCACGAGTTTGAGCCCTGCAGAGCCCTGCATCTGGCTCTGTGTTGACAGGGTTGGAGCCTGCTTGGAATTCTCTGTTTTTCTGCCCCTCCCTCCCTCCTGCCTCTCTCTCTCTCTCTCAAAATAAATAAATAAACAAACAAACAAACAAACAAACTTAAAAAAAAAAAAGGTGGTTATTTATTTTCTTTTATAGTTTTATCTCCCAAGTGTGGCTCTCTGGGCACTAAAGTTTAGTTTTGCCTCTGTATGTCTTTTAAGTCTAATTACAGTCTTTAGATTTCCTCCTCCTCCTCCCTTTATTTTCGTAACACTTTATTTATTGACAAATCCAAGTCATTTGGCCTAGAGATTTCCCCACAGTCTGGATGGTATTGATTGCACAGTGCCGTTAAAGATGTGCCTCTGTCCTCCGTGTTTCCTACGCAGTGGTAGCTGGATCCCGAGGTCTGGTCAGACTTGGGGCTGATTCAGTTGGGCAGGTTTACAGATGGTGTAATGCTTCCACCAGTTACACATTACATCTGGCTTTTGTTCTTTTTTGATTCTCTTACCTATATCTGGTAGTTCCCCGGGAGCTGCAAAATTGTGAGATTCTGATTTTATCATTTTGTTTTCATTTGTTAGCTAGAACATAATTGTATATGGCAGTGCTTCCTGGCATCTGTTCGGTTGCCCAGTTGTGCAGTTTATATCAGAAAGGCAAGATAAGGGCTTGATATTTTTCTTTACCCAATTTTCAAATAATGCATTAGGTACCCTTAAGCCTTTTTTTTTTTTTTTTAATGTTTATTTATTTTTTGAGAGAGAGAGACAGAGAGAGAGTGGTGGAGGAGCAGAGAGAGGGGGGCACAGAGGATCCCAAGCGAGCTCTGCACTGACAGCAGCGAGCCTGATGTGGGGCTCAAAGTCACAAACCACGAGGTCATGACCCCACCTGAAGCTAGATGCCCAACCACTGAGCCGCCCAGGCGCCCCGCCTTCAACCTGTTTTGGCCGGTTTCAGATCATTGCGGTTCCTGATCCTTACTGAGGCCCGATTCCTGCATCCTGGCTACTGGGAGCCTCCTGCAGTGGCTTCTGAGTGCCTTGGTACGACCCCCCTGGCCTACTCGTGTCCTGGTGTCTGTGTGTCTAGGTGCTCTGTCCTTGTCTCGTACGGTTTCCACAGCAGATCCGGGATCAGCATTTCTTCTAGAACCCAAGGAGTTTCTTTTCATGAGAAGTGATTTTTAAGAGCATAGTCTGGGCCATTGAGGTCTCATTGTTACCAGGTTGGTCATTATTTCTGGATATTTTGATTTATGTATTATGTGAAAATTTCTAAAACTTCAGTGGACAGACTGGGAAATATCCATTATGTCTCATAAATCATACAATATTTTAAACTCAGATTCAGGATAATAGAGTTTTTATTTAGCCTCATCTTTATTCCATCTGTATCTGGTTTCTTTCATACAGAGGTGCCTGATTCTCAGGGACACAGAATCTCCCACATTGTTTTATCTCACCTTACCCCTACAGTAGTCTCAGAGTGACAGTATTTTTTTTCATGTTTATTTTTATTTTTGAGAGAGAGAGAGAGAGAGAGCGCAAGCCAGGGAGGGGCAGAGAGAGAGGGAGACACAGAATCTGAAGCCGGCACCAGGCTCTAAGCTGTCAGCACAGAGCCCGACGCTGGGCTCGAGCTCATGAACCGTGAGATCATGACCTGAGCGGAAGTCGGACACTTAACTGACTGAGCCACCCAGGCGCCCCTCAGAGTGACAGTATTAATACTGCCACCACCAGTTACGGTAACTGAAAAAGAGTTTTTTAAAAAAGCTTTGCACTCTCCTTATGAGATTTGGATTCTGTTGTTTCATTTTCATTTCTTAGCCATAATAATTTTATATGTTCTTTCCCTATGTTTTTATTAAATATTTTTTTTCATGTTTATTTACTTTTGAGACAGAGTGCGTGCGCTCGTGTGTCCGGAGTGGGGGGAGGGGCAGAGAGAGGAGAGCACAGAGGATCCTAAGTGGGCTCTGTGCTGTCAGTGGAGAGCCTGATGAGGGGCTCGAACTCATGAACCATGAGCTGAAGTTGGACGCTCTACCGGCTGAGCTCCACCCCCATCCCCACCCCACCCCATCCCCGACCATGTTTTAAATAATGGAGTTTGTCTGCATTTTCCAAGTGTCTGTATATATTTAATCTTCACCATTGGTCCTGCTCTAGATGTCTCTCTAGTCGTGTTAGTTTTCTGAGTTTGTTTTCTAGTAGAGTCCTTAGAAAGGGCTTATAGGAACACTATTTCCTGACCTCTTCAGTGCTTCGAACAGATTGATTGTGCTCTTATACGTGAAGGTCAGATTTGCTGGCTCATGTTTCTTTTTTTAAATTGAGGTGTAGTTGGCACACAGCATTAGTTTCAGGTATCAACACGATTCAGTGTTTGTATGTGGTGCAGAATCATCAGCGTAGTAAATCTGTACCCATCACCGCACGCAGTTACGGAATTTGTTTTTCTCGTGATGAGAACTTACCTACTCTTTTAGCAGCTTCCAGATTTTCACCATGCTATGGTTAACTATAGCTGCCACATCATGTTTTCACCTCTTGAGTTCCTTAAATATCATTGCTGTCAAAGTATTGATAATCTCATTGTCTTTCTCATCCCTCACATACCCTTTTTGCCTGGATGACTGAAGAATGTTTTTGTTTCATTTAAAATCCAGTAATTTCAGTGTACAATATATCTTCATGTTGGTTTTCTGGACCAGTGTGCTCTTGAAGTAGGAAGTTTCAAATCTTTTAATTCAGGAGAATTTTTTTTGGATTATAGTTTTTAGTATTTGTTCTTATACTGAAATTCAGTTTTCTTTTTCAGAAGCTCCTGTATCTGTATGCTCGTTGTTCCTTGCCTGTCTTTAGTATTTGCTACTTTCTCCCGAATCCATTTTAGAGTTTTTCTTTCTTTTTCTTCTTCTTTGTTTCTTTTTTTCTTTTTTTACTTTTAAAAGTCTTCTTTTCACTTTATCCTAAGGCATTGGTGGCTATGTCTGTTCACTCGTTTCCCTTTTGTCTTAGCCTTCATTTTTTACATAACGTGTCTAACATTTTGTTTCTGTATTTTCGTGGTTCTGACTGAAGTTGCTCCATAATATCTTGATTATTTTTTAAATCTTTATTGACTTATTTTGTGAGAGAGAGAGGGAGAGGGCACACGCTAGTGCAAGTGGGGAAGGGGCAGAGAGCGAGGGAGAGACAGAATCCCAGCAGGCTCTGTGCTGTCAGCTCACGAACCATGAGATCAAGACCTGAGACGGAATCAAGAGTTCGACACTTAACTGACTGAGCCACCCAGGTGCCCCTCTTGTTTACTGGTACCTTTTATCTTGCTTTGAAACTGCACGTTACGCTTTTGGTGGGTGTTTTGTGCCGTGCACGTGCGTACATTTTTTCCTGTGCTTTCATTGACTGTGGGGATGCTGTTCAGCTCCGTCTTTTTTTCTTAGTAACATTGTATGAAGTTAAGCCTCAGTACTTTTCCTTTGTTTATTTTTATGAAGAGTTAATTGTCACGAGTTTTCCGAAGGAGGTGAGGCTCGATGGAATTTCTTTTAACTTCACAGAACTGCCTCTTCTGTTGTCCCAAAGTGGTACTATATGGCGACTTGCATTCTGTGATTTTTCTGACTTTTGTTCATTTCACTTTCATTTAGCTCTTCTTTTCCCTTTGCTCTCTTGCTTCTGTTCTGCTCAATTTGTGATTGTTCCATTCCCTGTAGCTTCTCCTCTGTTATGGCTCCTTGTCTTGGAAGGGAGCTATGGTGAGTTTTTCTGAGTTCAGAAGTGGTTAGCCTTCTTCGCCTTCTCTGGCCTCTTTGTACTAACTTGCTGCCCATGTAGTCAGAACCCTTGTGGCCTCCAGTGCTGTTACCACATTGGTCTACCTTATTGCCTTTCAGCTGTTTCGAAATCTTCCTAATGTTAGGTATGCCAGATACCCCGTTCCTTCTGGGTTTCTTTCTCTCCCACAGATGCTGATCACCACGGGTCTTAGGGCTGTTGGTGGTTTATGCCCCCTGGTTTGTGAAGATACCTTGTTTCCTCATTTTGTTGTGTTATCACTGGGAGTTTGATTTGACTCTCTAGTTGATCTGATTCTACGTGGGGATCTAGGAAGATTTATAAATGATGCTGCCATTCTCCCAGAATTCCTGGTTTGTTAGTTACTGAAATGATTTTCTGCTAAGCCCCAGGACCACAAACTCATGAATTCTTAAATTGTGACCTGCTGTTTGTCATGACTGCCACTGTTCTTGTATAAACCTTGAGGGAGGGATAGGTACAGAAGATAAGACCCTATAAAACTGGTTCAGCACATGTCAGAGGCACAGATACTCAGTTTTCTTCTGAAAAATATTTTAGGCCAGTTTCAGACATACAAGAGGCATTCCTCGTCCTGCTTTTCTAAATAGGTAATCGAGTTGGCCTGTAAAGTCTCAACTGTCGCGGTCGATGGTGAGAATATGCTGTCTCCAAACCTTCCTTCCCCATAGTATATGTTTCAGAACTTCAAGTTTTCCCTATTGGTGTGTCCCTTACACAATAACCCTAAAACATGTTAACGTTCAGCCAAGGGAACGACCATTGGTTGTGGAGTTGGAGATTTGTGGAAATGTTTTGTTTTGTATGATTACTTCTGGTATATACATTTATCTGATGTAATGTATCAGCAAATTATTATAGCTGAAATTTTATGTTTTGCAGACATAAACATTAGCCATTACAAATGTTGCAACAGGTTGGTGTATATGCACACATAATAAATAAGTATACTTATGAACTATAATTGCATAATTCAAATGGGAAAAGTCTCAAAATGTGTAACCATTAGGTCAATATTACTATTTTATGTAAAAATAAAGTATGCTAATAAGAGGAAATGATAACTTTCCAGTACATTTCTTAAATGCAAATTTAAATGAATCCACATAGATACTGTCAAGCTATTATCAGTAGGAGAAGTAAGGTCTTTTCCACAGCTAGGCTGGGACAGCTGGATGTTCATATGGCAGAAATAAAAGCGCACAACCTAAGAATTAGAGATGGATCATTGACCCAAATGTAAGGTAAAAATTATAAAGCTTCAAGAAGAAAATAGGAGAGTGTCTTTATAGTCTTTTTTTTTTTTTTTTTTTTAATTCTTAACGTTTATTTATTATTGAGAGACAGAACATGATCAGGGGAGGAGCAGAGAGAGGGGGAGACACAGAATCTGAAGCAGTATAGTCTTGATGTAGACAAAGGTTTGTTACAGAGGAGATAGTACAACCATAAAAGAAAAAAAATGGAATTAATCAAAACACATTGTTGAGAAAGTTTATAGGGATGCCTCAGACCGCAAGAAAATGTTTATACCACATATTCAAGAAAGGGATTGAATTCAGAATACATTTTGAAACTCAAAAAAAATCTGCTACAACTCAATAATAAGACCACTCAGTTTTTTTTTTTTTTTAAATGGTTAAAGACTTGAATAGGGATAATTTATAAAAGAAGGTATACAATGGTGGGTAAGCCTGTGCAAAGGTGCTCAATGTCATTAGTTACCAGGAAAATACAAAGGATCCTACAGTAAACACCACTACCTACATACTAGGATGGCTAATTGGAAAAGACCCGTAACCCTGATTGTTGGCAAGGATGCCTACTCTGGCAAGGAGCTGACGTATTTTGCTGCTGGCACTGAAAATGGTAAAACCACATGAATAATTGCACAGTTTCTTAAAAAGTTAAATATATATATATCCTAGTCTCTATGATAGAAATCAGAATAGTGGTTCCTTCTACAGATGGGGTAGAGATTGAGTGGGAAAATGCTCGAGAGAACTTTCTACATTGGTAGAAATGTTTTGGGTTTGAGTTATAAGGGAGCGTATATATATATATTTTTATAAAAACTAATTGAACGATGTGCCTAAAATATCTGTTTCCCTGTCTGTAAATTATATGTCAATTTTTAAAATCCAACGCAGATTTAAAAACATTTTATACAGTCAGGAAGTGTAAATCTTGTAATGCTGTTTTACAACATTTCAGTTTTGAGGTTTAATCCAAATTGTATTTGCATTTGCAATACATTAGAGTAGAACTTAAATCAAAGGTTTCATGTTTGGTTTTGCTCACTGGTATCTAGCTGGTTTCACTGTAGTGCGTGAGATGAGTTCCAAAGTAAATGGACCAGTTAATGTGGTAAACAGAATTAAAAGCTGTTTGGTTATGATGTGAACTGTTTGAATCACCTCAGTTATTGCACATCATTTTTTTTTCTGATGTTTAGGATATCTCATACGAGTTTGTAGTTATTAGCCTACTATTACTTCCCACACAGGGCTATTCACATACGGCCCTTTGATGGATGTGTGGATGAACTTCAAAGGGAAGATCTTGCCAGGTTACTTGACATTATCTATAATGCTAATTTTTGAAGTGTCCTTCCATTTCACTGTTTATATTTGGTTAGTTTTTAGCCTCTTTTAACTTGTTGTATTATAGTCAGCTTCTAGAAGATGCTAACTCCTACAGATACAACCTAGTTTGAATTCCTCTAGGCCTTATTTGTCATATCACTGTGGCCAGATTTTTAAGAGACAGTTAATTTCTGCTGTGTAAGGAGCTTCCATTTGGGTGAGATTTGAATATAATATGGTAATTTTTATGAACCCTTCATTAAATCTGATTCTTCATACTTTTTCTTTAAATATGTTTCTCCTTTCTTACATAATTCTGGCGATTTCATATCTGTACGGTATAAAGGTATATTAAGGTGTAGATTACGCTTTGAGATATCATGGTTGGATTAACTGAAAGTATACTAAAATTCCATTTATAACACTTTTGGGGAAAGGAGACCAAGAAGACAATTTATGTTCTGCTTATAATGAAAAAGTGTGGTTATTATTTCTTTGCTTCTATTGTGTCACGTAGGCACAATAATGAATTTTTGCACAATAGGTGAATCTGGATTTTTGTGGTATCATAGACTGAGAGAGTCCTACATAATGACACAAATGGAAAACCTAAAAATATTTTTCCTTAGAGACTACGATTTATTTTAAGTTATTGTTTATTTAAAACTAGCTTTGTTGGAGCCAGCGCATGTTTAATAAACTACCTCGGCTTAACCTAACCTTAGTATAATTTGCTTAGAGGGTTAAGACCTCAGGTTGATAGAGTAACACCGGAAGACTTTCTCCCTATTCATGTGTTAGTAACAGACATGGATGGGTGGATGGGCGAGGAATCTTTCCTTGGTACATAGGAGCATCATATTATTCACTGAGCTTAGGCCAGGTGAAGGTTTTCATATTTTGTATTTTAAGTTATCTTCTTAGTCTAGGGAAACTTAAAGTTTTGTTGCTTGGGGTAGTTACATCCTTTTTTGTGTTTTCATTGTCATCACTCAGTCACTCATTCATTCCTATTAGTTGAAGGTCTATGAGCAAGGCATTGTTTTAGCTCCCAGGGATAGCAGGGAACAAAACTGATGATATTGCTGCCCTTGTAGGTCTTAGGTCCTCTTGGGGTGCTGGGTAGGGATGCAGACAATAAACAGATGTTACAGTAGTGGCTCTTATACTGGGAGCCTCTTGATGTTCAGACACTTTCCGCAGTACTTTGCGTGGCGTGTGCATTTTTTTTGAGAGAGAGAGAAGGTCTCAGCAAAGATTAGGAACCATTGTTCTAGAGCCTGATTTAAGGTGTGTTACCTCGTATTGATTTCTATATAAATGCAAAGAGGCAGTAGCCTGTATAAATTCCCGAGGCAGTTGACTTGGCTGTCTCCTCTTCTGTATGATCAGATTAAATTTTCTTGGGGGTTGTTTCATTTTATGTCCCAGTAATTATTTACTGCCAATTAGAACTCTGACAGTTTCTCTTGTTAGCCTATCTGACAAAACATTGGGAGAGCTAGAAAATGATTTCCTGCAGTTCCCTCTATAGTGATTTCCTCCCTCAAATGACAGAATATGGTAATATTGCTAAATAGGTAAGTGGTGGCTGTATTATGTGTTAATTGCCAAGAGTCAGCTACTAATGTTTTCTTTTGACAGTAAAAGCTTTTCTGAACTCAGAAGATGAGGAAAGTTATCTTGATCCTTGTTTTGAAGATCATCATTGGTGCTGGAGCTTGAGTGTGTAATTGCACAGATCTGGAATTTAGCTCACACTCATCTTGGTGACTACGTGAATAACAGAGTGACACAGGGGAGCATAGCTTTGTGCTTAGCTTTGTGGCTAAGCTTTGGGGCTCCAAGCAGACTTCAGGAAAGGTTTCTTTGTTCTTAAAAACTGGGAAATTAATAGATCTTCTGGCCAGGAGGGGTCCCTAATTTCTGGCCAAAAACAAGGACTCTGTAGGTATTAATATAACTTTGCTTCTTTGTTAGTAGCCTTGACAAAAGCTCTCTCTTTTTTTTAAATGTGTATTTATTTTTCATATAAAGGATCTTTTACTATTTTGTATTTTAACACAAGGGGCAGATGTTTCCAGCTCTGAGCTGGGCTTTGCAACATGTCCTGCCTTTTGAATGTTTCTTTCAACTTGGGTAGCTCTCTTTGTTAAAAGGCCAAACCCCTTAGTGAGATGTTCTGGGAAAGAGGACCCCTTGATATTTGAAAGGTGAGAAATCCATTTAAGCCATGTGATGGCTTCCGACAGCCCCACTGCTGGATTCTGCTTGTTTTAACGTAAGTGATAGATGCTTTTGCTGGTTGTGTTGAGTAATTGGATGTGAACTATGTAATATAAGTGACATTTCATGGCAGACGTTGAGGGCACTGTGGATGGCACCCGATTTCAGTGTTGGTGTGTTTTGGTTTAAAGGTAGAAACGCTAATGGGATTTAATTATCAGAGCATATATTCAAAGATTAGTTCAAAGCATTTGTAATACCCTTAGTTGTTAGGTAACTGTTTGGTGTTGTGCATGGCAGTGAGTGTGTGTGATTTATAATGCCAGTGTGTGCAGTGCAGCGATAGAAATGCTAATAAGGCTGTGTGTAAAGAGGACTGCCATCAATACTTTGTCAGCAGCTTGCTGCCAAGTAGGCTTCTTGGAAAGACATGATCTGTAATCAAAGAGGAGTTTGTGGAAATAGCAAACATAGACAAAAAAAATGTTCTGATAAAAAATAGTGCTCATTGCTTTTTTTCAGGGGAGGTTTCAGTTACCTCTTATTAACGACATCCTTCTTCCCTGTTTATGTGTGTATACAGCCTCGGTGGTTTATCACAGGATGAATAGGAGTTGGTAGTTCTCCGTTTCATTTCAGGGCTGGTTTTATAACCAGCATTGAGGGGAGCATTGAGTGGAACATCTCATATTCAATTGGAGACTCTTTAGATTTTATATTTAAAGGCTCCCTGTCTCTTTAAATTCAGCAACAATGTGACCTTTTTTGAGGCGAGGCACCCAGTGTAAGTTTGGTATGGTATGCATGGAGGGCAGAGGAGTCTTCTACAAGCAGTTGAGAACATGTATGACTGCTTTATATTTATTTGCCTTAACATTCTTAGAATTCTTAGGTGTAAAAGATTGGGCCCCTGACTATTGGCATGAACAGCTGTAATTAACTAGGCTTATTCCTGTTCATTTAATTCTCTAGCAGTCTGGTGGGTGCATATTCCAGCTCCATTGTCTGTCATCCAGGGAAGGCTAGCAACATGAAAAAGAGAGGCCCAGAAACATGCCAGGGTGGATAGAGGGGAGAGAGGGTGCGGGCACGGAGAAAGGAAGAGAGAAAGGCCTGGGACATAAACAAAATAATCTACGACTTAAGAGAACAACAACAAGTTGTGTCTGAATAGGTAGTACATTTACATGATTCAGAAATGAAAAAGTATTTAAAGGTGTCCTGAAAAGTCTGTCTCCTGTCCTTGGGCCTTTATTTGCCCGAGTTCTTTTTCTTCACTCCTCACCCCATGCAGATAATCATTGTTATTATATTCCATATGTATTCTTCCCAGGGGCCTCTGTGCATGTGTAAGCAAATATAATAGCTATCAAATTTTGCACAGTGTTCTGTAGCTTGCTCTTAAGAATCTATGTTGAAGATCTGAAGAATGTATGTTGGAGATCTTTCCATATCACTACATAGAAAATATTCTCCCTTCCCTGCTCCCTTTATGTATATATATATGTATGATACTCCATTGTGTGGATGTTTCATAATTTACTTAGCTGGTCCCTTTAATGAGGATTAGTGGACATTATTTATGTTAAATAAACTTGGTTGTTCAGGTTATTTTGTATATATGCAAGTTTATGTTTAAATTACAATCAGTGGTATTTCTGGGGAAACAGGGGAATATGTAATTTGATGCGTATTGCTCAGTTGCCCTCCTTAAGGGTTGTACCAGGGTGTGTATTTGTGTAAAAAGTACATGAGAATCTGTTTCCCCACAGTCTTGTCAGCAGAGTGTCATCAACTTAGATATTTGCCAATTTGAGCAATATATTCTCAGTGTAACTTTAATTTGTATTTTTCTTTGTCCTGTTATCTTGGAATTTATCTTGGTGTAAGGTGTAAGGTACGGATGCAACTTAACTTTTTTCCAGATGACATCCCACTTACCTCAGTAAGATTATTAATCAGCTCATCTTTCTCTACTATTTTGAAATGCCATCTGTGTCATAGACTGAGTTCCTGAAAGTAATCCGTAACTGCCTGACCATGGCATATGCGTTATTTTTGACAGTCGCATATGCCCTTTCATTCTTACATAGCACACCCAGCTTGAAGTCTAATGATTTGTCAGAATGTTTGAAGTGACTGTGATTATGTACCTTTAAATTGGAACTAAAATTTGTTTCCTCAAGCTTTTATCTGACCATCCCCAATCCTACAGAAAAGTTGCAAGTACAGAAAACCCCCCCTTTGTTCTTGAGTCATTTGAGAATGTCATCAAATTGTGCCCCTATGAACCCCTGATACTTGAGGGTGTATTTCTTGCAAAGAAGGATGTTTCGTTATGTAACCCACAATTCAACAATCAGATGTCAAAATTAGCATTGATATATTGTTACTCAAACCCTATCCATGTTTAGGTAGTTGTTCATTTTGTGTTATATTTAGTTGTCATGTTTCTTCACCTTTTTCAAGATTTACAGGCTGTTTATTTTGCAGAATGTCCCTCAGTTTGCATTTGTATGGTATTCCATTGTTACTAGATTTAGGTTAGGGACTATCTCATTGCAGGTATTATTTGCTTTCTGTTTGTTGCATTCTTAGTGTTTACTTTGATCAGTTGATTAAAATTGATTAAGGGCCCCTCTACTGTAAAGTTAGTTTTTTATCCTTTGTAATTAGTATTTTGTGGAAGGGTGCTCTTGTGACTATGAAAATATCCTGTTCCTCAGTAATTGTTCATTTTATTCATTTATATAGATCAGCATGTGTGTGTGGTTTCTGGTTTCATTTGGTCGGTTACAGTCCATTATTATCATTATATATTTTGAAATTGTTTCAGATTTAGCCAGTGGGAGCCTTTTTTTTAAAGTCTACTTACTGTATGTCTTTCACATGTCCCTATCATTCTTTGAGCACTTTCTTACTTTCTGGCATAACAAATTGTTCCAGACTCCTCCTCTAGAGGCAGCCGTTGCGACCAATTTCTAGTATCTTTCCCGAAATGTTCTACATTTACGTGTGTGTTTGTGTGTACATCTTAGTTCTTGTGAATTCGATTTTAATTTTTTTAATTTCAAGGTTCCCATTTAAGTCTAATATATCTACATGAGAGAATAAAAATTACAATTGTACAGTTCAGTGAATTGTACATAGTAATATATGTATAGTAACTGGTACTCATATCAAGAGACAAAATGCTGGAGTGCCTGGATGGCTCAGTTGGTTAAGTGTCTGACTCTTGATTTCGGCTCAGGTCACCATCTCACAGTTCATGGGTTCAAGCCCCGCAGTTGGGCTCTGTGCTGACAGTGTTGTAGCCTGCATGGGATTCCCTCTCTCTCTCTCTCTCTCTCTCTCTCTCTCTCTCTCTCCCTCCCCCCCTCCCCCCCTCCCTCCCTCCCTCCCTCCCTCCCTCTCTCTCTCTCTCTCTCACTCCTGCTCGCTTGCTCTCTCTCTCTGTCTCAAAAATAAACATTTGAAAACACAAATTAAAAAAAAATGCCATAAGCACTTCCAGAAACCACCCTCATGCCCTCTCCCAGACACTAACCTCATGATAGCCACTGCTGTGAGCTCTAACACCATAGATTAGTTCCGCCTGCCTTTGAACTTTATATTTGTATACAGAGGGTATTATGTGATACATATTTATCAGTGTCTAGTTTCTTTGGCCCACATATTGCTTGTGAAATGCATCCATGTTTTCATATGTTTCAGTAGTTTATTTTCAGTGCTATGTAATGCATTGTATAAATATACTGCAGTTGAACCTAAACTGCTAATGAATATTTGGACAATTAGAGAGATTTTAACACATCTCCTTCAGTGATTGAGCAAATAAGTAGATCAGAAATCCACTAAGAATATAGAAGATTGAATAATACAATTTAAAAATATGAGCTAATCATCATATATAGAACACTATACCCAGTGACTGAAGAATACACGTTCTTTTCAGGTGCACATGGGAATTTTATCAGAAATGATGGTGTTAGATCTTAAAGCAGATCTTAATGCATTTCAGAGGATTGAAATAATAGAAAACATGTTCTTTGACCACAGTAAGATTAACCTAGGATTCAAAACCAAAGTGATTACCTGTAAAATCCACAAATATATGGAATATAGTGATACATTTCTAAGGCTCAAATAAGAAATCACCGTGGAAATTAGAAAATATTTTGCTTGAACAGTTACTGAAATTATGACCTACCACAATTATAGCATATAGCTAAAGCTTTACATATGTATAGGAAAGTAAGAAAGACCAAATAAAATCAATGGTCTCTAAGTATCTAGATTAAGAAATTTTAAAAGAATTTAAGATTAAACCCAAGGAAGAGATTAATGAAGATACATTTGCAAATTACTGAATTAATAAAGAAATATGCATTCAAGGATAATCAGTATCAAAAGTTGCTCCTTTGAAATGACTAATAAAACTGTTAAATTCCTGTAAAGAAGATCAAGGAAAATGACAGCAAGTTACCAACATGAAGAATAAAATTGGGACAACACTACAGATCCTATAGGCATTAATGAGATATCAGAAGGATATTATGAATAACACTATACTAGTAAGTTTGAACATTTAGCTGTGGTGCTGAACATTCAGAGTAATTTAGATAATTCGAATTGAAAAGTTTCAGGAGCACCTGGCTTGCCCAGTTGGTAAGGAGTATGTGACTATTGACCTTGGGGTCCTGAGTTTCATCCCCACCTTGGGGGTGACATTTACTTTTAATAATTTCATGTGCCTTAGACAGCTTGCACAAACACGAAAGGGAGTTATCTATATCAGCAGGAAAATTTATGAACAAATTCTCATGTTGTACATACAGGTAATATGTATCATTTAAAACGAATGAACTGGGGCATGGGTGACTGATGCAAGCTTAATGCTGAGTAAACAGACAGATTGCAGAGGAAAATGAGTTTGGTACATAAGTCTATTATTTTTATACCTTTCTGCCTGTGAAGTGTTTCATAATAAATTCTTTCACAGAAAAATAATAAAGAAGATAGAAGAGCCTTTGGGAGTTTTTGTGAACAGAGCTTAGCTGTAGCTGAGAGACAGAGGCATGCACACTTAGGGTTCTGTGTTGTTCCTGGGGCTGGAGAAGGTATATGGATTTGTCAAGGTGATTTAGATTCTTCTCTGTCTCTATGAAGCAGTCAAGCGACAGGACATGTTTTCTTGCCATCCTCAGGTGCCTTTGAGAAGGCTGCTAGTTTTAAGGAAAATAATACCCAAGGAGACTAAGCATAATATTCAAACATTACTTGCCTGCAGGTATATGGTTACTAAGTGGCAGATTTCACTGCTTATGGCCTTGTTTGAAACACTTAAGGATTCTTTGGCCTAGTTTTGAGTGGTGGAGGGGTTGCCTAAGTTACTAAGTGAACAGTTCTAAGTTACTAAGTACTTAGTAAGGTATATGGTTACTAAGTGGCAGATTTCACTGCTTATGGCCTTGTTTGAAACACTTAAGGATTCTTTGGCCTTTGGCCTGGTTTTGAGTGGTGGAGGGGTTGGCAGTGAGTCCCTCCAGTGAATGCACTGTCAGCTCTCTCGGGTCCGGGACTTTGTCTGGTCCTCTCTCGTGAATCCTCAGTGTCTGTCTCTTTGACAAGGTCTGCTACTTCATAGAAACTCGTTAAACGTTCGTTCCATGATTTGAGGAAAGTATACTGTGAAATTAACTTGAAATGATTATTTTCATTTATTTTTGTAACTGTTACTACAACTGTGTTATCTATATCCTGGAAATTTTAGGAGATCAGCTGAGTCTCACCCAGAAGTTTTATCTAGCACATTATTTGATTTTAAAGAGCATGGGATTGTTGTCTGTAGTGGTCTTTAATTAGCAGCAGCTAGGAGAAGGTGTCCGCTGACTCCCGAGTTGTTCTTCTCACATTCGTTCCTCTGTGAGTTAAAATGGAGGAAGGCATTTAGGTTAGGATGTTTCTCTTGTAGCATTCACCGGCACAGAAGCTTTTTCAGCGTAGCCGATTCATCAATTCTTACAGAAGGTCCTCTTCTTGTGGTAATGGAAACATTCCCTATCTTGATTGTTGTGGTGGTTACACAACACTTGTCAAACAAACTGAAACGGTAAATACGTTAATTTTATTGTGTGTAAATCAGGCCTCAGTAAAGCTAATTTAGAAAAAAAGATGAACCAAAAACAAAACAGTAAAGCAAAACCCAAAAAAGATGGAGGATGAAAGATTTTAAAGAAAAAGGTCTTAGTTCTAAAGATATTCACATTTATATACGTTGCATTGGTGCTTGAACATGATGGGGAATCTTTTTCAAAGAAATTAACCTATTTTAAAATGAACTGTGACTCTCTGGTCTGTGTTCTTTGATTTTTTCCCCCCTCTTTCTTGTTTTATTTATTTTTTTTGAGCAGCATTTCCCCAGCTCAGCTCACACTTGACTGAATACACTGATCGATTATCTGGGGATTAACTAAGCTTTCTCATTTCCTGCTTTCCATTTCTCGTCTCCAGCAGGCCAGTGGGCCTTTGTTGTCTGGCATGTGGACTGAGATAAGCTATCAGGGCATGTTTGTGTTAGAAAAATGGTTGTAGATGGAACAGTTATAAATAGACTAACAGGTATTAAAGGTTACAGTCTTTGTTTTGGTTTAAGTCAAAAAGGGAGAAGAATAAATAAGATATTTAAGACAAGACAGACTAGTTCACATAAAATGAGATAGAAAAACAAATTCTCAAGGCTCCTACTGAATTTTCCTTTTTTTTTTTTTTTTTTTTAACCGAACTATTTGAATTTGTTTCTTGGCAAGTTGAAAATGTTTGCCAGCTATAATTGGGTTCCTATTATTAATATAGCAGGCTGACTTAGTTTACATCACTAATGATTTCTAAGCCTATATTAGTACTCCTTGAAAGTACTAATAATTAATTCTAAAACTCTTTGTGTTGCTAAAAGGTATTTTATTGTACTGTGTTACCAGCTCTGTAGTTTTGCACTTGAGCTCAGAAAGCAGTGGTACAAAAAGATTACCTAGAGAGAGAGGACTACTGCTGGATTCACAGAAAATAAGGATGTCCGTCCGTCTTTATAAAAGCTAATGCTTCGATATAGTGTTGTAAGCCACAAGTCTTTTACTTTCCTTTCCTTAAAAGTTCCTGTTGTTTCCTGTTGCTAGTTTTCCCAGGAAGCAGTACTGCTTGAAATGGCCACACTTGCCTAGACTCGCCGATTGCCACAGGAAGTCAGCCAGCCTTTATCTTCTGCGTGCATGGTTCCAGCTCTTATAGGTGTACCATTTTTTCCAAGTACACGTTTTGTTTTATTTTCTTTTTTTAGTGTAGATCTATATATTCTCGTTTGAATCAAGCTTTAAATACTTCTCGACAGAATGAGTTCAAATTTTAGAAAGAAAAACAGTTTTAACTAAAACGAGAGGCTTCTTATCTAGATTTCCTTTCCTTTAACAAGAGTTTAGCTTCTGCCCACTAGCGGAAAGTCGGATCGTATAAATAACAGTATAGGCTTCTGTGTTTTAATAGCATCTTCTAAATGAATGTGTGCTTTCACATTTCCAGGCATGGTTCTGTTTGGGAAGCATGCTTGCTTACACGGTGTGAACGGGCAGGGTCCAAGGGGGAGGACCTCTGGGACCGTTCCTGTAGCACATTCCCTTCGTCCCATAGGGCAACTGTTCTCAAGTCTGGCCCATGGATGTGCAGACTGTTTTCAGAATTATGCTAAGACATCATTTGCCTTTTTCATTCTCCTTTCACGAGTGTACAGTGGAGTTTTACGAGGGTTCAATGACGTGTAATAACTCAATAGGTTGATGGTAGCATCTGATCTGAAGAGTCTGTTTCCTTAAGCCATACATAAGAGATCTGTTGAAATGTAAGTATTACTTGCTTGCTAAAGTTTTTGTTTGTTTTAAGATTTTTAGTTGGTTGGCCCATTCGGTTGAGCTGGTGTCTGACTCTGATTTTGGCTCAGGTCATGATCTCACAGTTTGTGGGATCGAGCCCCGTGTTGGGCTCCATGCTGACAGTGTGAATGAAGTGTGTTTGGGATTCTCTCTCTCTCTCTCTCTCTCTCTCTCTCCCCCTCCCTCCCTCCCTCCCTCCCTCCCCCCTCTCTCCCTCTCTCCCTCTCTCTATGCCCCTCCTCCACTCACTCTGTTTCTGTCTCTCTCAAAATAAATAAACTTAATAAAAAATAAAAATTTTTGTTTGTTATAATTATTTATATCAGTGTTAATAATGTTATTATTATTACTGCTAAAAGAATTAGTAAAAAATACCTCAAAATTTTTTATTTTTATTTTCCAATATAGTAAGTACTGATAAGACATAGTCCACATAAGTAAAAGTTCTTTGAACTTCTCAATAATTTTGAAGAGAGTAGGGAATCCTGAGTCTAACAAGTTTGAGAACCACTTTTATAAAGCATTTATCGACTCAGATCTTTTCAAGATATTTCAGCATCACTTTTTTTTTTTAGACAGTTTCTTTAAAGTTTATTTATTTATTTTGAGAGAGAGCGAGAGAGAGAGCGAGAGAGAGCGAGTGCTTGCAAGCAGGGGAGGGGCAGAGAGAGAATCTCAAGCAGGCTCTGCACTGTTAGCACAGAGCCCAATGTGGGGCTTGATCTCAAAAAAAAGGGGGATTATAACCTGAACCAAAATCAAGCGTTGGACACTTACCTGACTGGGCCACCCGGGCGCCCCTCAGCACCAGTTTTTAATAGCAAGGTCTGCGTGACTTGTCTTTAATCGTAAGTTAGTAGTTTTTATTTTAAGAAATAATGTGATCATTTGAGTTTCATTTGTGAAACTTCTAGAGAATTTTGGAAGCCGGTAGCCCCGGCTTTTCCCCTTCTTTCTTTAACTCCATTTTCACTACTACACCATCTGACCCTGTTGCTGGCTTGTGGTCCAGCTCCCTGACTTTTCTAGCGAGGTCACCTAGAAGTGAGTAAAACCCCGGAGGATGCAGAATCGATGCGGCTGTTGCCACCATCACCAGGCACCGACCAAAGTACTGCAAAGATGTCAAACTTTGCACTATTTGAGCATGAGTTTTTCAAAAAGGAAATTCACTGGACTGTTTAATTCCATTTAGTGTGGATTAATGGCAGTTTGGCAATTTCTTGTGGTGCGGCCTGTTTTCCCTCCCTTATGGGGGAAATATTTGGATCCAGATAGAAAATTTGTGGTTGTAAGTTTATCTGATATAACCATAGCTGCTGGGAAAAGAGTGCTGGCTTTTAGGAAGGAATTTATTTTGGGTCTGGACAGCAAAACATTGGGGATCCGAGTACAGAGTCCTGATTTATCTGTGGTATTTCATCTTTCAAACTTCGCCTGTCAACCCAAACTTGAGACCTTTTCAGTCCTGAATCTGACACTTAGTGTTTTTATCAGGATAATGTATGGGATACATGCAGTAAATTACAGGAATGCCCTTTAGCTTGGTGTATCTGTGCTGATGTGTGAAGTCCGCCTTTAAGTATAGCTTATTCACGTATGTGTGACATGAACTTGTTATTTAGGTTAAGAGTTTAGCTGGTGACCCCGCCTCCTGTGTTAGGAGTTTTCCCAAGGCTGCACTTGTGCTCAGTTTTGGTCTCTCCGTGGCTAATAAAGGAATTTGCTGTCTGAACTTGTTACTTTTCCTGCATCGTGTGATCCTTGGCAGAAAATGCCTTAATAAGCTCGGATTTTATAGTTGGTGGTTGAGAAGATTTCATTTTCATGTACATTTTGGTCCTGCCAAAAGACTGACTGACTTTTGTCCACATTGAACTGTAAAAATAACCAAATGACAGCAATTTGTTTAATAAACAAGGTATCATCAAGAAACAGTGATTTTTGAAAATGACTTGTGACCAGCAGAGCCTGGGTTTCAGCACATTTTTAGCTGCATCGTCTTTCTGGACGTTTGTATGTAACCAGGTATTTGCACAGCTTGGTTGTAAACACTGTGTCTGTGCTCCCAGGTTCCACCTTCTTGCTTCACCTGATTCATCTGATCGAAGGTGACTTCGGTCCTCTTACAGGATCCAGATGCTGATGCAATCTCTTGAAAACAGTGTTTCGAATTGAGTGTCACAGGTTTGGAAAATATGCTTGTAACCTTGATTCTGGTGCCTGCAGCCAGTTAGCACCTTAGTCCAATGGATATGCTTGTTTCTCGGTTTCATTTATCGGTGCATTTATCCTTAAAGAAAGAATTCACTATGCTAGTTTTGAGTAGACCCCTGATAGTTCCAAGTTCTGTCCGTTCGGAAATGCCAATAAATGATAAGTAGCCACTTGTATTCGGGTTCTCCAGAGAAACAGAACCAATAGGAGAGATACGTAGAGAGTACATGTCCCATGGGAATTGTCTCACGAGATTATGGAGACAGAGAAGTCCCATAATTTGCTCTCTGCAGGATGGCGAGCTAGGAAAGCAGGTGGTCGACTTTGTCCAGGTCCACGGGCCTGGTAACAGTGGAGCTAGTGGTGTAACTCCCTCCTTTGAGGCTGAAGGCCTGAGGACCAGGGGCCACTGGTATAAGTCCTGGAATTCGAAGGCCTAAGATCCAGGAGCTCTGATGTCTGATGGTAGGAAAAGATGTATGTCCCAGCTCAGGAAAAGAGAGTTCTGTGTTTCACCGTCGCCTTTTTGTTCCATTTAGCCCCAAAGAGATTGGGTAAAGCCTGCCCACCTGGGGGAAGTCAGATCTGTTTACTCAGCCTACTGAATAATCTCTTCTAGAAACAACCTCATGGATATACAGAGATGTTTTACCAGCTATTTGGGCATCCCTTAGCGCAGTCCAGTTGACACACAAAATTTTAACCAGGACTCCGCTAAACAGGACTATGCAACTCAAGTGGCATGGCTACCAGAAGGGACATGTGCTCAGTCCTTAAGGGTGGAGGCTGTAGAACGCGACTCCAGGTTTGGGTCCTTCAGCCTCAGCCCACCTGAGCACATAAATACATCTGAGGGTGGATACGTTGTTTACTCAAGGGCAATAAGATATTTACTTGCCCTTAGGCCACTCTCTCAAAAAAAGGAAACACAGTGTTTAATGTCTTACTACATTTGGGAGATATGTGTATGATAGTCTGAAGAGGAGATACTCAGAGCTCTTTCTTCTCTTTTGAGAACAAGACTCTGGAGTCTGTGTTTTCGCTTTCTCTCCTGGTACCCACGGCAGAGCAGAACTCTGAGACGGCTGGACCTTGATGGCCAAGCCTTCCTTGGTGGCCCTTGTTAACGTTTTTTTATGACTCTTTCTTTCATTGCATTTTGAGCTGTGATGGCTATAAGCCATTTTGATAGAAGGATAGAAAATGTTATCTCCCTGGTGCCTCATGGTAGCAGAGCAGTACCTTGAAATATTACAAGATCTTTCCTACATGATTTCATCTCAGTTCCGGTGTTTATCTACAAAGTTGATGTGATCCTCTGATATGGAAAACTTATGTTTAGATTGGATTCTTCTGTGCATATACCTGGATTGATCTTTGGCCTTGGAGAAGAATAGTAAGCTCTGACCGTGCTGTCCCTTCTTCCCTCCCTCAGAGTCAGGAATGATTCGAGCCTAGTAAGGCTGTGTCCCCAAGGTCTTTTGAGGGTACTGTGTCCAACAGGCAACTCCTTGTGGGTGGAGGTGGACTCGGCAGGATGGAGATGCCACTGTAAACTGACCGTGTGGAAGGCTGGAAGGCAGGCCATTTTGTCTGGCGGACCATGTCCCCTCACGCTGCAGGCTTTGTGTCCTCACACAAGTTGTTTTTGCAGATATATCTGAATTATACAGTAAACCCGTGGTATCCCTATAACTCTTACCCTTACTATCACCATGTTGTGGAAATGTGTGAAAAGTTTCTTTAAAAGGTATTTTCTTAAGCTATCTAGTATACAAATATTAGCCATTGCTACTTCCAAGATTTGTGGAAAATCCTGATTGGACATTTTGGCTTTATTTATTTATTTATTTAAAAAAAATTTTTTTTTTAATGTTTATTTATTTTTGGGACAGAGAGAGACAGAGCATGAACAGGGGAGGGGCAGAGAGAGAGGGAGACACAGAATTGGAAGCAGGCTCCAGGCTCTGAGCCATCAGCCCAGAGCCCGACGCGGGGCTCGAACCCACGGACCGCGAGATCGTGACCTGAGCTGAAGTTGGACGCTTAACCGACTGAGCCACCCAGGCGCCCCGGACATTTTGGCTTTAGAAAACAAGAATTTTGGTTTGATTTCATCTGACTCTGAATCTAGATCTTTCGTTACTTGAAATTCAAGCTCTCAAGAACAAAGCAGTTAAAAATTTGAAGGGAATTCCCCAATTATTATCTCTAGTGAATTATTTTGACTTTGCAAAGTTGTTTATTTGATGGTATTAATCTTTATATCTTGGTTCGTTGCCTTGGCCTCTGTCACATAGGCGATCATGGTGGAGGGACTAGCAGGGCTTGTTTGGAGGGCTTTGGGAGCCCTGGCGGTATCTGCTGGGAGCTTGTGAGGGACTGATGGGGCAGAGTTCTTTCCTGTGTAATGCAGGTGAGTTTAAAATTGTTGTTGTTCCCATCTTGGGTTGGGGGCCTGCTCATATCGTATACAAGATTCCTCACACCCGTCCTGTTGGTCGTTTATGAACTCCGACCACTCCCTCCACCCCCACCCCCACTCCTTTTATTTTTACATATTGTGTTAAAATGTTTTTTTCCAGTGATACCACGACTGGCCCTAGGAAAGACTCAGATTGGCTGTTTAATCAATGAAAGTACTGCATTAATAACCATGAAAGATCTCTAGGAATGGAAATTTACTTCTGGGCCTTGGATCTTGCATTTATATGAGATGGTCGAATTGTGTGCTGCCCATAAAATGAACCAGTGTCCCTTCAACAGCAGCCTCCTGTTCGCCTTCCCTTCCCCCTAGACTCCCCGCTCCTTTGCCAGCCGTCTCATTCTGAGTGTTTTACTTCAGTTCTGACTTTGTAGTTCATTAACTCTCATTCCGTTGTCTGACATTCGTAGCTCTAGAAAGCCCCCTGTTTTGCTCCCAAACACCCACTAGGCTGTTGGTCTTTTTTCCAAACCCAGGTGGGGATGGGTTTTGTCCTCAATTAAACTATTTCCTTAAATATACATACATCCGTCCCTTCAGAGAAATCCAGGCCAGTGATGGGGAAGAATCCATAATTTAACCCAGAATCAGCTACTCTCCTTGTGTGCACAGTCCCTCCTTGAAACCTCACTATGAGCATATTGGGTGCGCTGCTCCTGGGTGGTATTTTTTCCTTAGGGCTGGTACTTCCTATAACCTGCAGTCAGGCAGGCGGGCAGGCATGCAGGCAAATCTCGCTCTAAAGATAAAATGGTGGGAAATAATTTACTTCCCAGTGAGCTCTTCGCTGTATTCAGAAATACACCCCAGGGTGCCTTCACAGGGGAAGCTCTCCCCACTTCCCTCTTTACTCAGCGTTCTGTTTAAAATGTGTCATTTATAACCACTTTGACCTTTGTGGAATTGTACAATTATATCACTAGTTGGTAATGAGGCCTATTTGTTAGAAATACTTGATATGCTTCTCAGATTGTTGCAAAAGTAGAGATTCTTCCCCCCTAATTTGCCACATGATTTATTTTTGTATTGCTATTACTAGCTTAATTTTGAATCTGAGAAAAACAACATATATAAGTGACCTCTTATAGCTTGACTCCTATCTTCGTCTGTAAAACACTGGTAGTCACACCCAACGTTTGTTATTTTTTATTTTTTCCAAGTTTATTTTTGAGAGAGAGTGTCAGCGCAGAGCCTGACGCAGGGCTCAGTCTCACAAACCGTGAGATCGTGACCTGAGCGGAAGCCAAGAGTCGGATGCTTCGCCCGCGGAGCTCCCTGGGAGCCCCCCGCCCAACATTTATCGAGAGCCAGTCCTGCTGCTCTTGCCCGTTTGTTTGCTCCTCACGGCCGGGTGCGGTACAGGTGGTGGAGTTTCCCATCGTGTCCCGTGTCCTGTGCCACAGGATTGAGGCTTGGAGAGGTCATTTGCCCAAGTAAGTCGCGAGCCCTGATTCAGACCTCGGTGATTTGGGCTAAATCAGACGATCTCTAGGTTGGCTTTTGCTTTTAGTTTTCTGTGATTCTGAGCAGAAGTCTTTTTCTAGTGAACGGTGCAGACTTCCCACGGTCAATGTTTGAGCCGCACCTGTGTGTGTGAGCGGCATTGGGAGCACTGACTGGTCGAAGGGGTGCGCTCCGTTCCCTTTTGCTGTTCCTCAGCGCACAGTCACTTCTGGAGAAGATGGCATTTTAATTTGTAAAAACCTCTCTAGTAGGGTACTGTTAGCGGATGCCACTATGTTGATGTAGAGAAGACAGGAGGGACTCTCCCAGTGTGGCTTATTTATCTACTGGTTTTGTCTGGGGACGAAACCTACCTGTAAGTGTATAAAATGGAATGCGACCCTAGAAGTCATCTCATTCCCTCCCCTCACTTGTCAGATGCCAGGTGACTCACTAAGGTTGCCCCCAGCTGACTAAGTGATTGCAGACAGGACTAGAAGGCTCGATTACTTAATTTTAGTCTAGTACCCTCTGAAACGACATACTGCTTCCCTCTGGATGTTTGATCGTTAACTTCCCGGCCTATTTAGGACGATTATGTCTATTAGAGCTACTTATATTTGTTCAGAACTTTTGTTAACTGTGAATCTATCTTTTGTTGTGTTGTATCCAGAATTAAGATTCGGAGGCCTTTTTTTTTTTTTTTGACACAATGCTGCCACTCCCTGGTTACTAGATAGTACTGCATTCTGAAATCCAGCAGGGTTTCGGCTGCCTTTGTAAGGTCTCTTATTAGGAGTCGTAAATCTAGGCACAAATATACCAGAGCAGTAAGACAGACAGAGAGAGAGAGAGAGAGAGAGAGAGTGAGGGAGAGAGAGAGTGTGTGTGTGTGTGTGTGTGTGTGCGCGCGCATGTGGCCATTAAGTGTGCCAGGGTCAGAATTTAATATAGATATTATACCTCGAAAGGTCCCCAGAATCACTGGCTTGGTGTTCTGAAAAATAGACATTGTATGATTGCCAGTTCTGGTACCTTTGAAAGCTTACTTCGGTTCCCCTTCTGGTTTTCAGACATCTCAGATGTGTTAAAGAAATGCGTAGAAGCATAGATTTCAGAACATAGTTGCTAAGACTGCCGGTAGATCTGAATTCCTTTGAGCCCTGTTAAGTAGTTCCTTACTGTGAGCATTGAGGCATCCCTTCGTAGCTCAAGGACTGGAGAGCACTGTCCTGGTGAAGGAAACCACATTCTGGTGAAGAAATAGCTCCTACGGTTCTCAGCGGAGTTCTTGAAATCTTGCTGTGAAGCTCTGGTGAGCATCAGCTGCCAACAGAAACCGTTGCTCTCTTGAGCGCCTGCTCAGTTCCAGCGCGTTTCCGTTCCTCTCGTTCTTTCGATAGTCCGTGGGGTAGGTTTCAGTGTTCCCATTTTGCAGAAAAGGGGAGACTGAGAATATGATTAACACGCCCAGAGTCATACAGCTAGGAACTGGTGGAGAAGGCGTTTGAACCCAGTGGTGACAGGCCTCACTGTTCGTATTTACATTCCATGTTCCCCACCTGGTAGTGCTTAAACCGGGGTTGTTTTGGTCACCGTTCCAGTTTAGCTTTCCGTAAAAAGGACACTGTTAGACCATTGGTTTTCCACTGGGGGGTAACATTGTCCCCTCAGGGGACATTTGGCAACGTGTGGAGATATTTTTTTGCTCATTACGATGAGGGGGAGGGGTGCCACTGGCATTTAGTGTTTGGAGGCCAGGGGTGCCGCTCAGTATCCGGCAGCGTGCAGGACAGGCACCCACGCCAGACTTCCCTGGACCAAATGTCAGGAATGCTGAGGGTGAGAACCCCTGCATTAGGCAGTGCATTACCCCGAGTTTATCCTTGAGTACCTGCAGACAGGCTCCACCCCTCCCCTGCTTCGTCTCTTTCTGTGAAGACGCCCTCATCCTGGCCCTGCTGTTCATGGCTGGGCCCCGGGAGGAAACTGGTCTCCTGGCTGCTCTCTCGTGACCCGGTGTGTTGTCCCTCACTGCCTGTGTGCTTGGTCAGCAGGGCAGATAGAGGACCTCGCTTGTTCAGAGAGAAACCCACTTAAAGGCCACGTTGAAGTCAGAATCTGAGTTCCCTCGGGACCGTGCAGGAGGTTCTCCTGTGCTGCGTGCATGTGGGCCGTGGGGGTGCGTCCTGCACTTGTTCTGTCTTTTCTCTGGCTTTGTGTCTTCCCCAGACCTCCTCCTTTGCCTGGAAAGAATCCATTGAGGTCTTTCCCACTTTTCCCCCAGGTCAGATGTTACCTCCTCCACAATCCTCCGCAGGGAGTAATTGCTCTTGAGGATAAACTCGTGTATGTAACGTTTACTCTTTTTATGTAACATACTGATTCGTCCTCATTTTCCCACCTTTCGTATAAACGGTATAGAATGTAAAAGTGAAAAATGGATAAAAACTGAAAAGTACCCATTATGTAGGGTTATTCTTTCTATACAGTCTCTTTTTTTCAAATCAGTAATGATGCCCTATTTTTGTAGGCCTATTTGGCACAGTTAATTACACAGTACGGATCTTGGTGTTTATGATACTTACTTTGGAATAGTGCTTCTTCGCATTCAAGTTCATCAAGACTTTGACAGTGCTTTTCTTTCTGGTCATTTAAATAGCTTTAGTATTTTTCAGTAAAGGTTTTTTGTTGTTTTTGTTGTTCTTTTGCCTTTCTGGCCATTTAGTGAAGACTATATACATACCTCTTATTTAAGCAGAAAGCAGCTTGCTTCATTAAAGAGGCTCCTTTGACATATTTTAGGACTTAGTCATCTCCTTCATAAACATGAAGCATGTCTCAAATTTTAGCTCTCTTTCATTTCTGACTCACCTGCTGACTGGTGATGGGAAGGTAGACGTTGCTAAGGGGAATGATACAGCAGCATTCATCTTGGGGAGGTCTCTGAAGCCCCCACCTGGGTTAGGAATTACTTTGTGAGGCCATGGGAAGCCTTGGTGCACTGCCATGTTCAGAGGTCTCACGACCGAGGTGTACCAAGACAGTCTCCCTCAGGCTGTAGCCCCATAGCCTTCGAATAGAAGGGCAGTGTTTCATCCTTTATGCTTTGAACGGAAGCATAACCAGGAACAAAGTTGACTTCTGGGCATAACATGTTTCAGTGTCCCACAAACATTTAGGGGCCCCTGATCATCATAGAACTCATTATTATTCACAAATATTTATGTACAAGTTCTGTTCTCTGGAAATCGGAAGACAATTAAGATAGGGTCCCTGCTCCGTGGACTCCTCGTACCTTCACCACCACCCATAGTTTGCTGTATTAGTTTGCCTTGTAGCGATAACGTGGATGGGGATGTAATTAGTCTGGGTGATTGGCACACCTTGGAGACGTGACTTTGTGCCAGGCCTTGCACGGTAAGGTTTTTCTAACTTATTGCCTTTAAAGGCCTTGACACTGTGCTAATGCAGTTTATAAATACTTACCAAAATGTTGAAGAATTAAGATAGAAGAAGGATGTATTCGTGTAGTTTTGTATAGTTAATGCTAAATAAAACTATACTGTTGATTGAATTAATCAAGCTGGGGGGAGATTTATAGGTTCAAGTTTGGTCTCCTTTGGTTTCCTGGATTAAGGTTTTGAGCAGTAGGGTCAGAGGGATGCTAAGGCTGGGATTAAAAATAATTTTGACCTTATCATTGACTTCTGTATTTTTGTGGCCCTGTGGTAATTGTGAGTCTCCCTCTCTGCCTCTCCACCTGTTTACAGGGGCTTTTGATCATGGGTATGGTATACAGCTGTGGGCACCCGAAATCCTGTTCCTAATGCTGTTAGATTTTCCTTTTCAGAGTAAGAGGGACCATCTACTCATGAACGTCAAATGGTACTACCGTCAGTCTGAAGTTCCAGATTCTGTGTACCAGCATTTGGTTCAGGATCGGCATAACGAAAATGGTAAATAAGTCCTTCTGGTTTGATTCTTACGTTTTCTAGCTTTGGACAAGGTTATTTCTTAAAACATTCATTAAATGGAGATAACCACTATGAAAAACTTTCTCTAAAAAAGCTTTTCATAACTGAGAGCATTACGGGAATGTTTATTTGTTTATTTATTTAGTTTTGCTGAGTTTGTTCATTATTTTTGCCTTAAAAAAACCCCAAACAACCAGAGAGATGCGCCAATAACATCTTCCCCTTAAACTTGGACTAGAGATAGCTCTTCTTTGGAAATAACAGTAATTTCATTTCTAAAATTCCTTTTTCTCCCCTAATGATGAGCTAATAATACCGAAAACATCATGATTCCGTTTTATTTCTTTTCTCCTTTTCAATAATCTCTATGATTGAACTTCTCTGCATCCAGGGCTGTGAACTTCAGTTTTGAAAGCATAGCTTTCCTGAAGGGTTTGCAATTCAGTTTGCGTCTTAACTTTCAGAATAATCAGGAAGGTAGTTCAGAGATTCTTAGTTTTTCTTGCTCTGGCATTGTAGTTTCTACCCAGTAACTCTGTTGACATGTGAGATACGCACATAAAATGTGTATTGTGTTTGTTCAGATGTGTATAATCATGCATTTTTACTGAGTTTTCAAGTGTTGGGCCTCACGCTTAACTGATTCACATTTGTCACCCATTAATCATATGAGTTAGAATTTGTCACTACCCACTTTCAGATGAGGAAATCGAGGCACATGAGATGCTCAAGGAGTTGCCAAGGCGACATGTCTTCTCAGCGGGCCTGGCCAGGCTGGGATCCAGCTGCCTCTACTCTTCCTTTCCCACTCGTCCGCACTGCTTCTGAGTCAACAAAGCGTAGCCAAACAGTTTTGAGGAATGATGTTCTTTTATAACTCATTAGGCTTTTCTTCCTTGAAAACTATAAAAATTTCTGTTAAGGCAGTTAAATTATGGTTCCTGATTAAAAATAGTAACTTGGTTATTTTTTTCTACAGAAACAGTGCAATTTCACTCCATCCTGGAATATTTAGCAATAAGAAATTAAACAGGATCATTAATTATGTCAGTAATTTACACGTTTGCTAAAATGTGATCACTGTTTCTTCTGTTTTTTTCTTCGTTTTTTCATTAATTGCTTAATGCATTTCAGCAAACTGTGGGGATTTAATAAGGGTGTAAAACACATCCAGCAAGATACTTGTTTCCTGTTATGCCTGCCATACATTATTCCTCCTGACCAGACCTGGTTATTTATTGTACTTTCTTTAGTGGGAGGTGAACCTGAAAGAAAAATCTAGCAGAAATTTTCCTAAATGTTTTGGGAGGCTCAATTTTAATATCCTCTCAATTAATTTTTTTGACAGACTCTGGAAGAGAACTTGTCATTACAGACCCGGTCATCAAGAACCGAGAGCTCTTCATTTCTGACTACGTTGACACGTATCATGCTGCTGCCCTCAGGTGAGCGCCAGAGACATGGTCTTTGCTGTGAAGGAGCGGCCGTCGAGCATGGCGGGTCGAGCAGCCTAAGCCATCTGGGTCTCTTTTGATAATCATGATATTAATCAGACTACTCTTGTGGTCTCAGTACAAGTTAGTACACCACCATTCACTCCAGTGTTAACTTTGTGGATGATTGGGATTTCAGAGGTTACCTGTACCTTCACTAATCTGTGTGGGAGAAAAGAAACCAATTTAAGAAAAAAAATTTTGACGCCCTCTCTGTAGTTTTGTATCTTTGTGTCCTTAGTAGTATGCTGGTATTGAAAATTAGTATCCCGGCACTGGTTGCTGAAGTTCTTAGGGTGACATGTTATGATGGTCTGCAGATTATTTTCTCAAGAATCAGTTACTTCCACTAGAAAAGGTGGAGAGATGGGTGAAACAAATATGGCAGCATGGCTTGAGAGTCTAAGCAAGGTTTATAGGAAGTTTTAGCAACCTGTTTATTCTTTGAATTTTTTGTATGTATGAAAAATTTCCTACGAGAAAGCTTGGCGTTAGGGAGAATATATTGAAGATTTTATTCTGAGGAAGGAGGTAACATTGCAGATACTCTTAGGTAATTATGCCAAAGAGTGACCATAAGCCCCTACTTTGCACTTTCTGGCGTTTTCTGTCCCTTTCAGGAAAAGGTGATATGTGCGTGTGTGTGTACACACACACACACACACACACACACACACACACACACATCTTCATCCTGGTATATTTCGCATGTATGTGGAAGACTGTGGGCTTCTTAAGTAGTAGAGGAAGTAAGACAAGTAATAGTTTTGTAATTCTTTCCCAACCAGAAAGAATAAAGTGGTGAAAGACTACTTTCTTTGTTAAAGAATAGAAAAAAAAAAAAGTCATAGGGATTTACTTGCTTTTAACTGAGGTATAATGAGATCCAATAATTTCTGCATTATGTTGCTCAAATGGCGTTCAGTGAAACCATCTGGAGTCTCCTGTGCAAAGCTATATAGCTAAAGCCAGTTATTTCAAGGCGAATTAGTAGCAACTTTTAGGGCAGGTTTGGGTCAATGTTTTGGGCCAGAATATCTTTCCTACGATCTCCTTCGCAGCTACTCAGCTCAGCCATTGTAGGGCAACAGTCATAGGCGACAAGTAAATAAATGAGGTGCTGTGCACCAATAACTATGGACGCTGACATTTGAATTTCATTTAATTTCCACGTCAGGAGATATTATTCTTCTTCTGATTTCTTTTTTAGCCATTTAAAAATGTAAAAGCTATTGTTTGTTCTGCAACTGTATAAAAACGGGCATTGGGCCAGATTGGCCAATCCCTGCTGTAGGGGAAGGAGCGAATATAGTTAGATTTGGCTTTTTACAAGACTTTAGATACATTTAGAGAATTTCTCTGGTGTTTTATCAACGTCTTCCAAAGCTCCCAGAAGCCTTTCGTGTCTTTGTGGCAGTGACTTTGCAGTCTTAAACTCGAACACTGAATGAAGCAAGTTAATGGAAGTTTGGATAGATGGATGGAACCATTAAATTGTTGGTGAAGACAAGTGGCTTGATCTTGAAATACTTTCTTATCTTGATATATATGCTTCTCCCCTCCTATTTTCATCTTGTGTCATTGGTTGAGGTAAATGATTTTAAAAAACGTGGAGTTAAAGTTAAATAAAGATGTGACAGGGCGACTGGGTGGCTCAGTCAGTTGAGTGTCTGACTTCGGGTCAGGTCATGATTTCCCGGCTTGTGAGTTTGAGCCCCACCCCGGGTTCTGTGCTGACAGCTTGGAGCCTGGAGCCTGGACATGCTTAAGATTCTGTGTCTCCCTCTCTGTCTGCCCCCTCCCCTGCTCACGCTCTTTCTCTCTCAAAAATAAACAAACATTAATAAATACATATGTGAGACACATAACGGTGGTTATTCAATGTGTTTTGATAGATTTACTGGAAATGAATATATTTGAATATTAGCGGCTATTCAGATTTGTGGAATCATTTTATACTATTTTACCCTTTTTAGAAGAACCAGTTGTCCCACGTAATTCCACCTGGACCTAGTAAACATACTTTTACTGGGTTTCCAGTCAGATACTTTCTGGAGATATGTAATTGTGTAGTCACTGTCCCTTCCCTGGCCACCAAAGGGCTGGAATGCTATTGGTAATTCCTTATCTTCTTTTCACTGTGTATGTGACCAGAACCCTTATGGACTAGTCTTTTCTTCCTGTGGTATTTTCTTTGAAGTGGTCATAAAGTGGTTCCATTCTAGCCGTCGTCTCAAATTTGATTTTGTTAGCTTCAAATAGAACCTCTGTGTATAACCTGACAATTGGATTTTTTTCCCCAAAGATTGCGGATCGTAGTGGTCACACAGTTATTGAATGATCTGGCCTAGTAGGTGCTTAGTAAATACTTGTGGCTGGCTTGACGTTTGTCTGCATCTGTATTGCAGACAAACTGCATTTGTCTGATATTTGAGCTCATCTGTATGGTTCTTACTGTTACTACTTCGTAATCTCGCCAGGCTCTCAGCAACAGAGCGCTTCCTGTAAGATCTTTTCCCATAAAAGCAGATTTCTCCCCCAGGAATCTTTATTGTTCTCTTTCATTTTAGCAAAACTAGATTAATTTTAAAATACAGTGTGGGCTGGGGAGATGAAACTTTAGTTTTTTCTTCCACTTATTTCCTGCCCAGTTATCCACAGGAAGAATTTTTCTTCCTCTATAGATATCAAGCAGTTCTGCCAAAAATAAATTCAGCTTTGGGGGGCTTGCGTGGCTTAGTCGGTTAAGCATCTGACTTTGCTCAGGTCATGATCTCACCACTTGTGAGTTTGAGCCCTGCATCAGGCTCTATGCTGACAGTTCAGAGCCTGGAGCCTGCTTTGGATTCTGTGTGTCCTTCTCTCTCTGTCCTTCCTCTGCTCACACTCTGTCTCTCTTTCTCTCAAAAATAAACAAACATTTAGAAAAGTAAAAAATAAATTCAGTTTTGAAAGAGACAAAATAGTTTGTAGGAACGTGAAAAAGGGTCAGATGAATGTAGTGGCAAACATGGAAGAGAAAAAAAGAAAGAAAAAGACTGATAGCGTTAGTGCTTAGCACCCTTCTTGTCAAAGATCATAGCGCTCAGCTCAGTGGGCTCCTGGGACCCGTAATTCTGAGGTGGCTCCTGCCATGGCAATTCCCCAAGGAGGAAAGTGCTGCAGTGCTTTCTCTCTTTCAAGCTGGTGTGAGGGTCAGGTGATAAAGGGGGAGGGAGCGCTTTGTCCTCTAGCCGTCAAGAATCAGAAGGGAGACAGAATTCCTCTGCAGTCTGTTTTCTGTAAGATGAGCATTTCCTTCCCCAAACGACATTCACTCCCAGAGGGACTGTGGGACCGTTCGTTACAGAGACCTGTGTTGAGGTCCAGCACCGCTGCTTGGCTGCTGTGTTTTAAGTCTTGCCTTGGCCGTCCCTCATCCCTGCCTTTCAGGCTAAGTTTCTCCGGCTGTTTGTTTTCTTTTCATTACATTTACCAGTAGCCATATGGTGCAGTTAGTATCCTGAGAGAAGTAGTTTTGAGTTCTCCCCAGTAGCTAAGTATTTTGGGCCCATGCTGGTATGATAGAAAAAACACCAGACTACGACGAGAAGGCTGCAGTTTGAATCCTGGCTCTGCCACATAGTTTTTTCACCAAGGTCAAGTTTGTTAAACTTTTGAGGCATCCTTTTGACAAGCTTATGCAAGGCCGTGTGATTAAGTGACGGAACCCTGAAGCAAACACACATATTTTGGTCCTACGTCCAGTCAGATAATGGATGTGAAAGGGTCTCTCAGAGTGCCTCACACTCAGTAGCATGGGGTGTGCTTACGGTCATTGAATCTGAATTGGTTTTTTTTTTTTTTTTTTTTTTTTTTTTTTTGATGCTTATTTATTTGAGAGAGGGAGGGAGAGAGAAACCGAAGGAGGCTCCAGGCTCGGAGCTATCAGCACAGAGCCTGACACGGGGCTCGAACTCACAAGCCATGAGATCATGACCTGAGCCGAAGTTGGATGCTTGAGCGACTGAGCTACCCAGGTGCCCCTGAATTGGTTCTTAAAGCAAAAAAGGAAGAAAAGAAAAAATGCAATTAAACGTAGTTCTGTACCAAGTTATTGACGGTACAATTATTCAGCATCCACTTATTTTACTTTTCTGTGGCCTCTTGGCTGGATTGACTGGCTGTTCCGATTACTTCGGGTACGGGAGAGAGAGTTGAGCTCCAGGAGCCACCTTTAGACGCTCCGAGAATGAGCAGATAAACCTGCTCTGAGAACAAGCAGATAAATTTTATTACGCTAAATAAAAATTATAGCTTGCAGTTTGTTTGCTATGTCACTTCTTTTTCACCCTAAGGATCATGTTTTATTGATGATCAAAGAAAGGATCTAGAGAGATTGCTTTGTGATTGGATTGTGAGCATGTGACCTGGGCAGCATTTTCAGGTTTACTGTGTACCTGTAACTGTGAATTCCCAAATATCGTAAATGTCTCAACGACTGAAGGGCTGTAAAAACATGGGGAAAAACATGTCCTCAGGTAGGGCAGGTGCCAAGCTGTCATCTTGGCTAGGAATTCGTCTTCCTAGGAAGACGTTTGACATATAGGAATATGGGAACATATAGGAATATGTTCTAGAGTGAGTTTTCTGGAGCCTTTTCCAGCCAGAAAACCCTAGCCTCGCTCTGCAGGGCTTCTAATCTTCCCCTTTTCATCCTGAATTAATTGATCTCTTCACTTTGTTCTGGGCAGCTAGGGTTGTACATGCAGTGATTGATGCAGACTGAGTACATCTCCACGCAGTTCCCCAGCCATTTTTGGCACTGACACAACTCCTTTAGCTCCTGTGGGTCCCCTGATGAGTGTCCGGACGCCTCAGAGCATTTAGTTTTACAGTTCCAGGGTTCATTTCCTGGCTTTGATCAACTGTTGTTTTAATATGTAAAATAACTTCGACCTACAGCATTTTTATTGTTTTGTCCGTATGTGCTTAAGTACTTCATTAGACACCATAGCTTGATGGTCATTTTATTCTTTCTTTCTTTCTTTCTTTCTTTCTTTCTTTCTTTCTTTCTTTCTTTCCTCCCTTCCTCCCTTCCCTTCCCTTCCCTTCCCTTCATTCTTTCCTTCCTTCCTTCCTTCTTCCCTTCCTTCCTTCCTTCCTT
>NW_026057585.1:98819118-98819382 GCF_023721935.1 Panthera uncia
TCCCTTCCTTCCTTCCTTCCTTTCTTCCCTTCCTTCCTTCCTTCCTTCCTTCCTTCCTTCTTTCCTTCCTTCCTTCCTTCCTTCCTTCCCTTCCTTCCTTCCTTCCTTTCTTCCCTTCCTTCCTTCCTTCCTTCCTTCCTTCCTTCCTTCCCTTCCTTCCTTCCTTCCTTCCTTCCTTCCCTTCTTTCTTTCCTTCCTTCCTTCCTTCCTTCCTTCCCTTCATTCTTTCCTTCCTTCCTTCCTTCCCTTCATCCTTTCTTTCTT